>NC_133284.1:18910619-18939141 GCF_005239225.2 Populus alba | reverse complement strand
ATTAGCAGCGAGAACTCAGGGCCTATGAGATCAAAATCAGATGATGATTTTGAAGGTGAAGGAGAGCATGATCATGAGGATGATGATGATGGTGATGAAAAAACAAGAAGAAAAAAAGAAAGAGATACCACAGACATACCGCTGAACAAATCAGAGAAATGGAAGCGTATGTATTCTTATCCCTTCTTTCTCTTGCTGTTGTCCTTTATTTTTTTGTACGTACGGTAAGGATTGTAAGGCTAAAAAGAAGACTCAAAAAAGTTTATTTTCCTTGTTCCAGTGCTCAACACACAGACTAAAAGGAATCCTAATTTTAACTTGTTAAATTAACAAATGTGTTTATGCTATGTATCTAAGACCAGGATTGTGTTCTTGATCATCCATGAACGTTCAACTTAATGACTCATGTGGATTAATGATTAATGCTCAGGCTATTTAAAGAGTCTCCTCATCCAGATGAGAAGCAAAGGCAGCAGTTAAGCAAGCAACTTGGCCTTGCTCCTAGACAAGTCAAGTTTTGGTTCCAAAATCGCCGTACTCAAATCAAGGCACGTACGTTGGTGCTATATGTAGGATAGATCAAATTAAATAATTCCCTCATTAATACAGTTGGTTATCTTGCTGGTTTAATGACCATGGCGGTTGCTAATTTGTATTGCAGGCTATACAAGAGCGCCATGAAAACTCTCTATTGAAATCTGAAATGGATAAACTCCGGGAAGACAACAAGAGCATGAGGGAGACAATCAACAAAGCTTGCTGCCCAAATTGCGGCACCGCTACCACTAGTAGAGACGCTGCCTTGACAAGCACTGAGGAACAACAGTTACGCATCGAAAATGCAAAGCTCAAAGCCGAGGTTAGAGATTAAGATTATAATAATGTGGTCCTAATTAGTTAATTAACATTAATTACTACAGAAAATCAAACATTTTTTTTTCTGTAGTACATTAATCAAATCACATGCTTAGCATAAGTTTGATTGTCATGATATGTAGGTAGAAAAACTTCGAGCCGTCGTGGGAAAATGTAGTCCAGGGGCAGCAGCATCATGCTCAGCTGGGAACGAGCAAGAGAACAGAAGTTCACTCGATTTTTACACTGGGATTTTCGGACTTGACAAGTCTAGAATCATGGAGACTGCTAATCAAGCAATGGAAGAGCTCAAGAAAATGGCTACGGCAGGCGAACCACTTTGGATTCGAAGTGTTGAGACAGGTCGTGAAATTCTCAATTACGACGAGTACACAAAAGTGTTTGGTTCTGAAGATTCAAGCAGTAATGGAAGGCCAAAGAGATCCATTGAGGCTTCAAGGGAGACCGGGGTCGTGTTCATTGATGTCCCAAGGCTAGTTCAAAGTTTTATGGATGTGGTGAGATATTATAATTATTAGCAATATACCACATATAATTATTAATTATAGATTAGTTCCCTTTAACTAATTATGTATTACCAATAATCTTTTTTTCCCTTTGAACAGGATCAGTGGAAGGAAATGTTTCCATGTTTAATTTCAAAGGCAGCCACTGTTGATGTTATCTGCAATGGTGAAGGAGCAAGTAGAGATGGTGCAGTGCAATTGGTGAGTCACAGCTCTAATTAGCAACATGCATCTCATATTAAACTAGCACTAGCACTAGCTTGAACGAAGGTAGAGATCTCTGCATGGGAAATCAGCATCCATTCCAGTGAAGACGAAAGCCATAGTACATACTTGAAGGAGAAGAAAAAGGCAGCAGCTTTTTGTCGATGAACTATGACTGTGTTCTCCCTTATCTCAAAAAGGGCTTTCAACCTCAAATAACAATTAACTACAAAAAGAAAAGAAAAGAAAAAAGAGTGGGAATATTTTTCCTTTTCCTTTTTAACATTAAATGCAATGTCCCCGAAATTAATATTCTGAAAGAGGTATTAAATGCAATGTCCACGAGATTAATATTTTGAAGGAGGTAGGGAGCCCCTTTCCTTCAGTCTGCTTTCTGCAGAGAGGGGGGCTCCTGTGGAACTGTCCTTACGTTGTATATTAATAGCACCCAGCTGTCATAGAAAATGAGTTTTTTCTTATTTATTTGTGTGGGACCTTGTGTTTAATGGAGATCTACTTTTCCTCAGCTGGTTCAGCTGAAGGTCCAACCCTTGGACAGTTTGACTACCCTCTTACTTACGGTAAAGGGTGACTAATTAGGAATCAAAAGATTAAATGCCTAAAACACCCCCTTATCTGTTTTGATGAGTGAAAAAAAATTAATTAATGGGTAAAAAACTCATGCTCAGGTTTGTTAAAACATCAATTTCTTGACTTTATTGCTTTTTTTGAACTGTGTGCTTGTAAGCATTCATTTCTTAGCTTAGCCTGTCTGCTCTTCACCAATTATTTGTTCTTATTTTTTTTTTATTGCAGATGTTTGCTGAGGTCCAGATGCTTACACCCATGGTGCCCACCAGAGAAGTTTATTTTGTGAGATATTGCAAGCAACTTAATGCAGAACAATGGGCCATTGTTGATGTTTCTATTGACAATGTTGAAAACAATATTGATGCTTCACTCGTCAAATGCAGAAAACGCCCCTCTGGTTGCATCATTGAGGATAAATCAAACGGCCATTGTAAGGTACATGTGCTTTGGGTTTTGAAGATGATTTATCCTCATTTTTTTTTTATATAAAAAAAATGGAAACTGGAGAAACTGAAGAAGAAAGAAAGACGAAGAGAGGCAAGAATTCATATTTATAGAGACAAGCATAGACAACGATGCTATAATGCTATATCATCTTCTTTCTTTTTAACAGTTTAACATAGACAAGTTTATAACCATATTTTCAGGTGATCTGGGTAGAACACCTGCAATGCCAGAAAAGCACAGTTCATACGATGTACCGGACAGTAGTTCATAGCGGTCTAACCTTTGGAGCTAGGCATTGGATGGCAACACTGCAACTCCAATGTGAGCGGCTTGTTTTCTTCATGGCAACCAATGTTCCCACCAAGGATTCAACTGGTAAGCCACACTATGTTGCCATATTTTCCACTGGACTGTCTGCTATCTATATAAATAACATTGTTTATGATTTTTTTTTTAAAAAATATCTAGGTGTTGCTACTCTAGCCGGAAGGAAAAGCATTCTGAAACTGGCACAAAGAATGACATGGAGCTTTTGTCGAGCGATCTGCGCATCAAGCTATCACACATGGAACAAGGTCTCAAGCAAAACAGGAGAAGACATAAGGGTTTCCTCTAGGAAAAACTTAAATGAACCTGGTGAACCTGTTGGAGTGATTTTGTGTGCAGTTTCTTCTGTATGGTTGCCTGTCGTTCCTCATATTCTGTTTGATTTCTTAAGAGACGAAGCTCGTAGAAATGAGGTACAGCAAAAGAATGCCATTACTCAGTTAAATCCTATCAAAATAGGATATTGCTGCTTTGAGTTGCGCAACTTAAAGAGTACAAGTTTTGTCAGATAACCTGTCTGATAATATTTCTTGCATAAAATGTAGTGGGATATCATGTCAAATGGAGGACCTGTGCAAACCATTGCAAACTTGATCAAAGGGCAAGATAGAGGCAATGCAGCAGCTATCCTAGTAAGTTATCTACATCTCAGATAAGAGGAGACCATGCCATTAATCTAATGTGTATTTCTCCATTCATGGTTCTAACTAGCTGTTTTCAATTGCAGAAGATGAAATCGAAAGAGAACATGTGGGTACTCCAAGATAGCTGCACAAATGCTTATGAATCCATGGTAGTGTATGCTCCAGTGGACACTAATGGAATGCAATCTGTGATTACTGGATGTGATTCAAGTAACCTAGCAATATTACCATCAGGATTCTCAATTCTTCCAGATGGACACGAATCAAGACCATTAGTGATCACTTCTAGGCAAGAGGAGAGGAGCACAGAAGGGGGATGCTTACTGACAATAGCATTCCAAATCCTAACGAATACCTCTCCCACAGCCAAACCAACCATGGAATCTGTGGATTCTATTAACACACTTATATCATGCACATTGAAAAATATCAAGACAAGCTTGCAATGTGAAGATAGTTGATTACAGTAGCTTATTAGTTAGATAGACACAAATTAACTGTAAAGCTCATATAGGTTTCTAGTTTTTTCCCAGCCCCTCCATATTTTATATCTTAAATTGAGGGATATCTTTATGTGAGTTTGTATTTTATTTGTTTGTGGTTAGAACTTTTAAGTTAAGGGCTTGAAGTTTGGATAAATCTTTTATTGGCATTCCGTAGAATGAGAAGGACATGTGAATCATATATATATATATATATATATATATATATATAGTGTAAGCATCTTCATGAATAGATTTAACACTTGCTAACGTAGCTTGCAGTTTTTTTAAAATGGCCACTCTCATCAATAAAACCTCCGCATATATTAAACCCATTAACTACATTCACACTTTATCGCCAAAGCCAGTAAAGCAACCATAACTATTAACACAAGGAATAACAAATCAACAAAATCTGTAAGAGAATCACAAGAAGCCCTAGATTTCAAGCATATCTAACATAAAACACTCATACCAGCAAGTAACATTCAAACAACTCTTTTTAACTTATCAATGGAAACTGTGCAGCATATCATATAGATCTCCCGCAAAATCTGCTGCTTCTTGGGCCAAAAGGAATTAGCAGAGACATGAAAATCTTGGCTTAACACGAACTCGGATTCAAAGGAGATGGAAAAATATCGGTCAAAGCCAAACACATCACCAAAGAAATGGCACCACTTTAACACATTCCATAGAATCTACAACTAAGTTCAGTTCTCCATTACTTACTCATCAGCAATCCCATCAACATAATAGCAATGCCAAACACAAAGGTAAGTTCACTTCATACCAATCACCAATATCTGTCAAAGCCATGATATCAACCCCACTCAAAATGCACCACCAATTCATTGAAATATTAGCAACTTGCATTTATTTCACTGCAGAAACACAAAGCCTGTCCATATTGTACATGTTATACAGCACTAAAAAATCAGATACCAAATATAGTTCTCAAAATCACAAACAAGCAAGAGCATTTCACTCTATGAAATTGCTCCTGCTGAAACTCTAACAGAAATCTTAAGCTCTTTGGGCACCCCTTTACAACCTCACTTCAACATTTCCTTTTCCTTCTACCTTTCCTTGCTCTTCTTGACTATAAACATCACTGCTTTGAATCTCTTAGCAATTAACCATCTGCTAATTCCAAAAATCTGGACAAATCAAAACTAAAAGATTCCAATCATGTCTACAAGAATCACCAAAACCCACCAAAAAACTACTCTAAGAATACAAGTTAACTACATAAAATGGCGAAAATGTCGACTCGGAAAAGCTCGGTTCGTGAAAGCGCAGTTCGCTCACTTCCTAACAATCAAACACCTAAATTCAAATATCACCGCAAAACCAAGGCACCAATATGCATTCGAAAATCGCTAATGAACAGCAGAACAATATAGTATCAACCGAAGAAAGGAACCCAGAGCTCCTTTAAGCAACTTCTCTTTCACTGAAATACCAATCACGAATTCCCGACAGATGAAATGTACAATTTTTTTTTTTTTTGGGGGGTGGGGGAAGAGAGTCAAGAAGTCATGGCCAATTCAATCGATGATGAAATTGAAAAAATCATATCAATTTCACAGCCATTAAATTACACAAAAATCAAAACATCATCACAGTACTAAACACCAAATTACATCCCAAAAGTTCACAAAACGAAGCAAAATTATTACAAACAACAGAAAACTCACACATTAAGCCTGCAGTTCCTGTTGAGACTCCAATGGAATTCCAAGCTCTTGAGACCCCACTCCTCCCTCCTCACCCTCTTTCTTCTCCTTCTTCTTCCTAGCTGGTACAGGCACAGCAAGAAAACTTTTAGTCTTGCTAATGGGTCTGCTCTTTTCAAGCTGGACCAAGTCTCCAACTTTGAACTGATTCTCAGGGTCATGAGCCTGGTACTTCTTCTTCTTCCTCACCCGTCTCTTGTACTTAGGATGTGGGGCCAACCTTGTAACCTCAACAGCCACAGTTTTGTCACTTGTTGCACAAACAACTTTGCCTTGCATTGACTTCATGGCCCTGATTGGAGGGAGGAAAGTGAAGGGCTTCGTGGGTCGGAGAGAGAGAGAAGAAGTGGGTTTTGACAAGTGAGAAAGTTGGGTTGTTCCATGGAGGAATGGAGTGGAGAGAGTAAGGGAGCTGAGTGAGGATGTGAGGGACATTGTTAGCAGCATCGTGCTGTTTCCTGGAGTTTTTGGGGATAAGAAGAGGAGTGGAACTTGGGGGGTTCTTTTATCCTTGTGGATGGAGTGTTTGTGTGGGAGCGTGAAGTTGCGGGGTAAAACGGTATTCTTCATCAATTTTCGTGAAAAAAGAAAAAGAAAAGCAAAGAAAATAAGATTTTAATATTGGTAAAGCAAGAAAATTATATTTGATTGGTAGCAAACTCACTGTAATAAATACTTATTATAGTAAACCTAATTCATTTGATGAGAAATAATGTAATTACGAGTTTTTATATATTTATTCTTCATTGATGCTAAACATTTTTCAAAGAGCTAAAGTATAACTATTCTCTTATCTATTTTCTTGCACATCATTCAACTTTATTATTTTATGAAACTAGAATGATCTACATACACACTCAATGTATGCATGCAATAAATCTAATTGTTGTGTAACTTATTGAAATGGTGAAAATTTTTAAATTTATTTTTGTATAGTTAGAACAACTTTAATTACCACTTTAATTTAACAGGAAATTTGTTAGAAATTTGGGGAGCTGTTTGTACATAATTAATCATGAAAATAACTTTTAGTCATTTGTGATATAAAATAAATTAGTTTTTTATTAATTTTTTTTCTATAAATTAATGACAGTAAAAAAATCTTTAAATTTAATTTGGGCTTTCCATAACTACTTATGAGCTTAGGTGTTTAGGCTTAGTTTTTGGGCCAAGGTGTCTAGGCTTAATTGTTCTATATTTTTTTATAAAATAAATTTTTTTTTATGGTATCTTCTAATATTTAAGTTAATAAAATAAAGATGAGAGAGAGAATGGAATATTAAAAAATAAAAATAAAAGCAGGAGAATAAATTTTAAAAAATAATTGTATAAGTATTTATCTTTCAGATGTTGGTGGTCTTGAATATCTATAAGCCTTTATCACCCTAAATCCCTAGCTTACTTGATGAGGAGTGACAAAGAGTAGGCTATTGGGCTTTGATTTTTTCTAGGAGAGATTCATAAGTTATGTTGTTGTTGAAGATCTTTTTCATTGCCATTGAAAGAACATTTAACCGTATAATTTATCCAACATGTAATAAAAGGTAACCAAACAAATATTCTTGTATCTGAGATGCTAACTAATAAAATGATACTCCCCTCACGTGGCAGATATTATGGGGAGAAATAACACATGGAAATGGGAAGACTTTGCCCATCCACTACTAAAAAAAAGGGCTATTAGCATCTGAATTTAGCAACGGATAATTTTGTTGCTAAATTCAATAACAGATTTGCAACGAATTACACATATATTATTTTTTTAATATTAGCAATGGACTTTAGAAATGAATAATCCGTTGCAAACTTTACGTTGAATTTAGCAACGGATTTTTCTATTGCTAATTGAAAAAATAATTATTTAAATCTTAATATAAAACCAAAATTACGTAGATCGTTGATTACACTTATTATGATAAAATCTCAACAATTTAATTTCGCTGGCTTTGGTAAATGTACACCAATACTCTCCCCCCACACCGAAATGTAAATAAAGACCAATTAACAAAACCAATAGCTGAAAATTAATTAACTTCCACTCTTCTAGTCTCCTTCGTCCCTAATAACATCAATCCATAACTGTAGAAAAATCACCCTCTCTTCATCGATTTGATTTTCCTTTATACCAAACTTTTCATCTTCTTCGCATTCGTCTTCAGCATCCTTAATTTTTTTTCTTCATCTTAACAGTTTCAATCTTTCTCTATAAACCACCAAAAACATAGACACATGGCAACATCGAACTAGACCCATCATTATCACCATCGAACCTCCTAATTTACCCCTTCTCCTTGTAAACGGGTTGGGTTTTGCACACTTTTCTTCAATAGTTCAGGTAATTAATTTAGGGTTTTTGTTTTTCTTTGTTGCAATTTAACTTACACTAAAAAGTTTTCACCTAACTTTCCCAATTTCAGATGTTATTTTGTCGTGTGGATCCATCTCGGTCACCTGTAACTCAAGAACACAGGTAACAATTTTTTTTTCCGATACTTTGAATAATGGTTTTAGGCTATTAATTCGATAACATAAGGGTTTATGAAATGTTTTTACCATGATCTATAACCTAATTATGCATGTTTAATTGAAAATTTATCAAAACCTCCAATTTAATTTTTAGGGTTACAGTTCATAAATTGAATGACTTTAGTCTACTGGACCAATGCTGGTAATTCATGTGTGTGGAAGAGAGTGATCGATGGAAATTATGCATCAGTTCAATTTCTTCACTTTCACTGAGGTGTTTCATGATGTTATAACTTGCTATCCTTTTGCTTCAACTTTTTAACTTGTAATGCTCTACTTCTATAATTTTTAAGTGTTACAGCAGCGTATGGATGTTGTTCAAATCTAGAGAGTCTAGCAACTGGTTAACCTGTGATGCATTTTCTTCTTCTATAGCAGTCCAAGTGTTTCTTTTTTTCTTGCTGTGATTTGATTGAGCATGCTTGCAAAGTTTTAGTGCTGCCTTTTAGTCACAACTAATCCAACTTACGAGGATGTGGTGGTTGCTGATTTGTGTAGTTATTTTTTCAAAATATGCAATTATTAGTTTTAGTTGCAAAACTTATATGCACTTATTTTCCTTGACGAAATTCAAATTTTGCGATCCTATTCATATTTCTAATATCATATCATTTTTTGGAATAATCCACCTTTTATTTTGCTTTGTGTTATGCAAGAGAAACCTCAACTATTTCAGTTTGTTCCAAATTAAAAGCAGGTACTATTTGTTCAGACCACATGGTATTCATAAAGTTGTATTTATTATGATAAATTCATAATTCTATTTATCTGATTTATGCTTTCACAGGTCAAGGCAGCACACCAACTTCTCAAGACTATTCCACATAGCTATGGGAGTAGGAGGGTTGATGGAGTTCCTGTTTTCAGCAAACAAAATTTAGATATTGTAATAGTTACCAAAGACGAGATTAAGTGGTGTGTATTAATTCTCTTGTATCCAAATTTAAATATGCATATTTAAATTTATTTTCCTTGTAGATCCTAGTTTTTGATGTTCATGTGAACATGATGTTGGTTATATTCAATTAACTTTTTAGGGCATAGGATTGTTTTTTTTTCTTTCCTTATTCAATGCCAGTTTGTATATAAAAAAATTAATTGAATGATTTTCTTTCATTAAATCTGATATTAAGTTTCTTTTTGGATGGAAATTATGAGACCAAAATGAAACCTGGCGATGACTAAATAATATATCAATTAACTACAAATTTATTTTGATTGTTACTGGGAAATCAGTAGTTTCTTGCTGTGAATTCTTGGTCCTATACTACTTTTCTATTGATCTGACTTTTGATTAGTTAGGTTTATTTATAGCTAAGTTATTTCTGTTATGCTTTTTGTACCTTGTTGTTCTGCTCTTTGAAGTAAAAGCATCTCATTGGAATTTCTTTTTATGCAAAAGCTCAGTTTTGTAGAAAAATTATGTCCTAACCATACAGATTCCTATTAAGTTATAGGTTTTAACAGATAATAATTAGCGTAAATTATAATTTAGTCTGCATTTTTTATGATTTTATAAGTTAGTCATTATGTTTTTAAAAACCATAAGATAGTTCCTTGTTATAAATTAAATGATAATTATTTTGAAATTTCAAAATGCATTCATAATCTTGTTCAAGATTGAAAATTTTAGGTTAGATCTTAGAAGAAAAAAAATTGTTATGAGAAGACAAGTGCCATGAAAATATAAAAAATTAACAGTTTAACTTAGATATTCTTTCTATTTTTCATAGTTTAACTTAGATTTGTTTTAAAGACTAGCAATTGATATAGCTGGATGGGTTTAACATACTATTTATGTTTTTTATTTTTCCAGCAATATGAATGGCTTATTGGATCAAAATATAAACCAATAGAGTTGCCTAAGTCTGATTGGGTTGCAAGAAGGAAATCTCTACCTTGGGCCATTGATTATTAGGGCTTAGGTAAGTCTATTTTGCTCCATTTTTAGATGGTTGCTTAATTAGATTATGCTTAATTTGTCTGTTGGGCATGCCTATTGTAATCTTTTCAATTAATTGGAACTCTGTTTTTCATTGGAATAAGATTATGCATATTTAAAATTATTTTCCTTGTAAATCCTAGTTTTGGAGGTTTATGTGAACATGATGTTGGGATTATATTCAATTAACTTTTTTGGGCATAGTACTGTCTTTTTTCTTTCTGTTTTTACATATTGCTTCCTAAGTTCATGTTTTTGGTATTTTTCCTCTTAAGAAGAATAAGAATAAGCCTCAATCTTTTTTATTTAATTTCAAAACCATGAAGGCATTTAGAGGCCCAAATCCCATTTTGATTATTTGGTTAGACAATATAAATCAATGACAAGGCAGTTTAGCACTTTGGGTGGGTAGTTCAAAAAAAGCCCTTTCATGTTTAAACCAATTTTAATTATTTTTAAGGCTGATTAATGGGTTGTCCAAAAAAATAATAATTAATGATTTTTGAAACTTATACTGCATTTTTTTAGCTGCAAAACCATTCTAATTAAAATATAATATTATAGTGTTTATATATTAAAAAATATGAAATTAAATTAAATTAAATTAAAATAATAGTTTACTCCAATAATTAAAAAGGAAATGGATAAATAACAATATTGTTTAAATTTGGATTCAATTAATAAACTATTAGAATTCTTATATGTCAAATAAATTATTAAATCATGTAATTGAATTCAATTTTAATACTTAAAATATTTCAAATAAATACTGCATTTTTTTAGCAGCAAAACAAGCCATTAAGTAAAATCACCATGTTAAAATCATAATTCTCTAATTAAAATATAATATTATAGTGTTTATATATTAAAAAAATTTGAAATTAAATTAAATTAATAGTTTACTCCAATAATTAAAAAGAAAATGGATAAATAACAATATTGTTTAAATTTGGACTTAATTAATAACCTATTAGAATTCTTATATTTCAAATAAATTATTAAATCATGTAATTGAATTCAATTTCAATACTTAAAATATTTCAAATAAATACTGCATTTTTTTAGCAGTAAAACAAGCCATTAAGTAAAATCACCATGTTAAAATCATAATTCTCTAATTAAACTATAATATTATAGTGTTTATATATTAAAAAAATATGAAATTAAATTAAATTAAATTAATAGTTTACTCTAATAATTAAAAAGGAAATGGATAAATAACAATATTGTTTAAATTTGGATTCAATTAATAACCTATTAGAATTCTTATATGTCAAATAAATTATTAAATCATGTAATTGAATTCAATTTTTAATGCTTAAAATATTTCAAATAAATACTGTATTTTTTTAGCAGCAAAACAAGCCATTAAGTAAAATCACCATGTTAAAATCATGATTCTCTAATTAAAATATAATATTATAGTGTTTATATATTAAAAAAATCTGAAATTAAATTAAATTAAATTAATAGTTTACTCCAATAATTAAAAAGGAAATGGATAAATAACAATATTGTTTAAATTTGGATTCAATTAATAACCTATTAGAATTCTTATATGTCAAATAAATTATTAAATCATGTAATTGAATTCAATTTTAATGCTTAAAATATTTCAAATAAATACTGCATTTCTTTAGCAGCAAAACAAGCCATTAAGCAAAATCACTATGTTAAAATAATAATTCTCTAATTAAAATATAATATTATAGTGTTTATATATTAAAAAAAAATCTGAAATTAAATTAATAGTTTACTCCAATAATTAAAAAGGAAATGGATAAATAACAATATTGTTTAAATTTGGATTCAATTAATAAACTATTAGAATTCTTGACAACCTCTTCATAGCAATTTCTTGTTTATCTTCTAGCTTACCCTAAAAGAAAATGTTTATAAAATACCAATTACATATAGCACAAAAAGTTTCCCTCTTATATTAAGCATAACTCTACTGTTTCAGTAGACTGCCAACAACATCTGTCAATAACTACTGTCTTATGTTAGAATTGTTATAGAGTTTTAAGATTATTAAATAAATTTGCCAACTGAAACAGCAGTAACCTTAAATAGCAGCCCAATAAATCTTAAGAACATGACCCATGAACTCTAAAAGTACTAATTTCTTGGCTATATATATGTGTGAGCTGTACAAATAATTAAAGTTTGTTTATGTGGTACATATTTTATTTTAAATGATTGTTTAAGTACTAGTAGTTAAAGAAGTATGCTTATTTATAAAATGCTTATTGGTGTTATCATGTTAATTAGATTAACATGGATGATCGATCGTGGATGTATCGTCGTCTTATGGATGGTCGCCTTCGTCCTGAATACATTACAGGTGTTAGAAGATTTATCAATTTTGCCTTTTCAATTGATAAAAATATATCTGGGGGAAAATTAGATGTCCTTGTGTGAGGTGCAAAAATCAAAAGTTTTTAAAGGAAGATGATGTTGAAAGCATCTATTGACAAAAAGTTTTTTACCTTGTTATGAAAATTGGATTGTACATGGGGAGCCTTATGTCGCAGAACCAATATTGGTTGGACCTTCATCGGGTGGAATTAGTCATGTTGTGAATGATGTTTGTCTAGAAAATCCATATAGGAATATGGTTATGGATGCAATGGGGGTTGGTGATGCATACTCTAATGATAATGTGTATAGTCTTATGGTAGCAGAGGAACATCCAAATCCGGAGGCAACTAATTTTTTTAAGCTTTTGAAAGTTGCGGATGAGCCTTTGTGGGATAGGTGTACCAACAATCCAAATTATCTGCTTGTGTACAATTGCTTAATATGAAGTCAACTTTAAATTTGACTCAGACTGCCTTCAACAAGTTTATTGATTTTATAAAAAATTGCATGCCTAATGATGAAAATTTGGTATCCAATTTTTATGATGCTAAGAAATTTATGCGGCCACTTGGACTTGGTTATGAGAAATATGATGTGTGTCCTAATTACTGTATGTTATACTATGGGGTAGATGCAATGAAAATAAATTGTGATTTTTGTGGAAGTTCACGATACAAACCTAGAAATCCAACTAGTAAAGGTTCCGATAAGGTAGAGAAGCAACTATAATACTTTCCCTTGACACCAAGGCTTCAGAAACTGTTCATGTCTCCATATCATACCAAAGATATGACATGGCATCATTTTCATGCTTCAGATAATGGGGTTATGGTGCACCCATCTGATGAGGAGGCATGAAAGGAGTTTAATCGTATCCACTTAAGCTTTGCATTAGATCCGAGAAATGTTCGGTTATGGTTATGCATTGATGGGTTTTGTCCATTTGACATGTCTTCAAATACATACTCTTGTTGGCCAGTAATTGTGACTATTTATAATTTGCCTCCGTGGAAGTGCATGACTAGACCATTCATGTTTTTGACAATGATGATTCATAGGCCAAAGAATCCTGGAAAAAAGCTTGATGTTTTCCTAAAAACTTTGATTGACGAGTTAAATGATTTATGGTCTGTTGGTGTTGAAACATATGATGTATACAGAAAGGAAAATTTCCAATTAAGGGTAGCTTTGATGTGGACCATTAGTGACTTTCCAGCATATGGCATGTTATTGGGATGGAGTACTCATGGAAATTTATCTTGTCCTTATTGTATAGAGCATAACAAGGCTTTTAGATTAAAAAATGGAGGGAAAACTACATTTTTTTTATTGTTATTGACGATTCCTACCCATGAACCACCCATATAGATGTCAATCTGATAAGTTTTTGAAATGAGTAATTAAAAGGCTCCCTCCTTTACCTCATCCATCTGGCTTGGAAATGTTAAACGAAGTGTCCAAGTATACTGAGGGACATAATGGAAGTTCATCATATAATGATAAAATTCCTGGCTTTGGTGTTAAACATAATTGGGTGAAGAAGAGCATTTTCTAGGAGCTTCTATATTGGCATACAAATTTGATTCATCATAATCTTGATGTCATGCATATTTAGAAAAAATGTCTTTGACAATATTTTTTATACAGTAATGGATTGTCTTAATAGAAGCAAGGACAATTTAAAGGCTAGGTTGGATATTCAATTGTATTGTAGGAAGCTAAATTTACATTTGCAACAAGATATGAGTGGTCGGGTTTACAAACCTAAAGGCATTTATTGTCTACATAAGAAACAACAACAAGAAGTTTTGTCATGGATGAAGGAATTATCATTTCTTGGTGGTTATGCTTTAAGCATTTCACGATATGTGAAAGAGGCACAATGTAAGGTTTTGAGGATGAAGAGTCATGATTGTAATGTCTTCATTCAAAGACTTCTTTCAACCGCTTTCCGACCTTACTTACCTAGGCCACTGTAGGAGGCATTAACTGAATTGTTTGTATTTTTTTTGAGATATTTGTACAACAAATTTAAATGTCCAGCACATGGAGTTAATGCAGATGAATATAGTTGAAATAATTTGCAAACTTGAAAGGATTTTTCCTCCATCCTTCCTTGACTCCATGGAACACTTGACGATACATCTACCTTATGAGGCAAAAGTTGGTGGACCAGTTCAATATCGATGGATGTATCCATTTGAATGATATGTTTTCATACTATGTTAATTTTATTCCCCTTTTATTTTAAAAAAAATAAACTAATTAACAACAATGATATAGGTATATGTTTTATTTGAAGAAGAAAGTGACCAATAAAGCTAAAGTTGAGGGTTCCATATGTGAAGCATACTTGATTGATGAAATCACCAATTTTGCATCTCATTATTTTGGTGATGACGTGTAAACAATTTGGAATTGAGTTCCACGGAATGGTGGTGGTGGCCTTAAGAGTGTAGATGGACGTCTCTCTATTTTTTTCTATTCAGGGAAAAAATTATCCAAAAGATTTTATAGAAGACAGTTGTCACATGTTGAAATGCAAATTGCACATAACTATGTGATATTCAATTGTCAAGAACTTAAGCCTTATTTAGAGTAAGTATGAAATATTATTTTGTACTTAATTTATAATAATTTATTATTAACTTTAACATTTGAAAATTTTAGGCAATGTCGTGAAAAGCTAAAGTCACAACAACCACATGCGAGTGATGTTGAAATTGAAAAATTATGCGAAGAGATCTTTCCAAATTGGTTAAAAAATAATGTAAGTATTTTAATAAAATTAATTTATATTTTATGTCAATTAGTTACTTTAAAAATATTACTAATCTCTTTTAAATCACTATTTCTTATGAAGTTAACTATTATGCTAGGTGGAATACCAATATAACGGAATTGAAAATCAACTCTTTGGACTTGCCATGAGCCCTTCAACTTCAGTGAAATGTTATAATGAGTATTATGTGAATGGTTTTAAATTTCATACTCAAAGTTATGGGCGTTTTAAAAGGATAATGAATAGTGGAGTTTGTGTGAAAGGAAGTTGCTATGATGATAATGAATGTGATTATTATGGAATGCTTAAAGAAGTTGTTCGACTCAAATACTTGGGGAGTAAGTGCAAGTTATTTATGTTTAAATGTAATTGATATGATACAAAATGAGGGATTAGAGTGCATCGTTCGAATGGTTTGGTTGAAACCAAGAATACATCTCGACTACACGGAAATGAAGATTTTGTGTTAGCATAATAATGTCAACAAGTCTACTATACATATCTATCTGGTAATAGATCATTTGAATGGTGGACGGTTATTAAGACAACTACTAGAAGTCGTTATAATGTTGATATGAGTGAATTTATTGAAGATGCCAACAATGTGAGATCATTTGATGTTGATCAATCAGATGAGATTTCTCAACCATGTCGTGTCCTTCCTACCCGAACACTTGATTATCAGATGAGATTTCTCATAATTTTGATTTTTGCTTAATTAATTATTTAGATTTTTATTTTTATTATTATTTGTGTTAATTGGCTTTTGACAATTTAAACTTCATGGCTGATTTTTATTATTGCAAGGAATGCTTAATGAAATGGTTTTGATGTTATTTATATATTTGTTTTTTGTTATAGTAATTATTTTATTTGAAGTATAATATTTTTCGAAGTGATGGCTATTAAGTGGACAATCCATACTGATTTTGAACATCATAAACTGGATATTGTTTGTAATAAATTGGAAAACAAATGAGATTTAATAGTTTGTTTTCATTCTAGTTATGACAGTCTTGGAAAAATATCTGTGAATTTTTTGTTCCTGATAGTTTAACTATGAGCTAATTTATTGTTATGTTGTATATATTCATATGATAATGTACATGTTTTTCTGGTTTTTAGCATGCCTCGACGAGGATCCATATTAGATTCTAGGAGTGATAGGTCCACTTCAAGGAGTGACAGGTCCACTTCATCCAAATCATTTCAAACTACATCAAGGCATAATAACAAAGGATCCACATTTCATTAACCTGTGTATCAGAACGCCAATGAGTATTATATACCTACTTTGGGGAGTACAGATCCTCCTCAACATGATTATGGGAGGGTTGAAGCATATCAATATTGTGAGGGCTTTTGCTTCGAAGATTTGCTTCAAACTTAAGGAGTTTTCTCTCGAGATAACCAACTTGTTTATGGAGAACATAATTCATATAGGAGTTATGGGAGAGTTGACGGTGATGATGGTGATGATGATGATGTGAACATTAGAGATGAAGATGAGGGAGACGGTAGTAATGAGAGAGGTGTATGTGATAGGATCAAGATGGTGTACCATCAAACCACGGTTCAACATCTTCTCCATACAATTATGATCAAAGTGTTAAAAAGAAAGGTTTTGACACACCAATAGATCCAATTACAAGAAAAAAAGAGCTTTGTTTGTATGGAACAACAGAGTAAGTTCAAACTTTTAAAAACTAACTTATTAAGGTTTTATTTTTAGGTATAAAAAAAATTACTTATTATTGTGTAATTATTTGTTTACTATAAATTTGTTATTATATATTTTTAGGCTCAATAATGCATCGTGTGGACGTGTAATCGGAGATATTTTGAGGTCCAATTTTAAGGGAGCATGGCACTCTTGGGAAAGAGTAGATTCAATGTGCAGGGATAAACTCTTTAAAGAGTTTAAGGTAAGAATCAACACTAATTGCCATATTCTTTTCAATTTTGATCACTTTAATGTAACATTATGAAAATTATGAACTGAATAGCTATAGAAGTGTGCTAGTAATTGTCTTGTTATTTGTAACCATAAATTATTAACTAAATAGCAGGGACTAATTTGTGTTATAATTTGTTCTTTTTTCTTGTTTACTCTTTAATATCATTTAATTTCTTTAGTTATTACATCATCTTGCAAATTCTAAATAAGATAACACAATATGATTAATTATTTATATAATTTGAAATTTTGTGCACTCTTTTTACTTGGTATATATATTATTTGGTAGAAAAAATATTCTTTTCCTGAGGAAGATGAGTCGATTGTTTGTAATATTTGGGAAGATAAGGCTAGGATAGCTTTGAATCAATAATTAACACGAGCTCGCAAGAAAACCATGTCAAAAGAAAACACTACAAATATTATAGATTACCTTGATAAAGGTCCTGCCTGGATAAATAATGATGACTGGAATCAAATGATCAAAGATGTTTGGTCCACCCCTGAATTTCAAAGGAGGTCTGAATCTACTAGGAGGAATCGATTAACCAAAACAGATGGTAAATAAGCACTCATTCTGGAGGAACAATGTCATTTGCATCATACCGAACTAACATGGCAATGATTTTTTTTTTTATGCTTAAGATATTGAATTAAAATTTATATATTTATCTTTTATAATATTTATTAATCTTGAAAGCAAGAGGAAGCTGGTGGAAAAGAACCTCCATGGGATGATGTCTTTTCAGCTTTGCATCAGAGTACTAAGCAGTCTGGTAGCTTCGTCGACAACAAGTCTAAAAAAGTGATTGTATGTATTTTTATTTGATTATTTCTTAATATAACTTAAGTATTATTTAACATTCAAATGAATTTATTGTTGCATGTATTTTATTTGTAGGGAAATTATAAAATGAGGATGATTTCAAAGTATGGAACTAATTGGGAAAATCATCCTTTATTTGATGAAGTAGTTTGGTGTGTGGCTTCAGGAGGAGTTACAAAGGGTAGGGTATACGGTGCACCTCGTATGCCAAAATCTATAGTTAGTACAAGCTCTTCATCACATTCCTACTCAGTGGAGTCATCATATCCCAGTTCATCGTATCAAGCATTGCAAAAGGAGATAAAAAATAAAGAGGAGGAGATAAAGAAAAAAGATGATTTTATTCTTGAAATGAAACGGCAAATGGATTCCATGCAAGAATATCTTATGAACAATCTTGGATATCATGGTGGGACATCAAATATTGGCCAAGGTATGCTACCACCTATGGCTCCCTAGATAATGACACCTATGGGTCCCACATCTCAATCAATTTATCGACCTACACCTTAACCACTATATCCTGATCAATCTTGTGTCGATCCATAATATCATGGTTTGTCTTCGCAACCAGCACCGTGATTGTAGCTTTTGTTGTTTTTTTTTTTAATTGTATTTCGACTTAATTGTATTAATGCAAGTGTGACTAAATTTTTATAATATGAATATTATTTTTATTTCATTTTTTATTAGTGATACAATTATTTTTAATATTAATTTATGTTGGTTATATATATTCTACAACTTTTAAAATATCCATAAATAATGAATTAAACAAATTAAAAGTCATTTTAATAAATAAATAAAAATTAATTTAATAAAAATAATATACTCAGCAACGGATTCTCCATTGCTAAGTTGTAAATAATTCATCAATCAGCAACGGACAATCCGTTGATGATTCACAAAATTAGCAATGGATTTTCCATTGCTAATTTACAGAAAATCCGTTGCTAATATATGCAACGGAAAATCCATTGCTGGTTGTTAGCATCGGATTATCCGTTGCTAATTGTAAGCAATGAAATTTTCGTTGCTGTGAAATCAGCATCGACAAATCTGCATCTGATATTTGCCGTTGCTGATTCCGTTGCTAAATTGTTTTAGCAACGGATTTTAGTATTATTTGCAATGGAGTAGGCCGTTGGTAATTACTACATTTTTTAGTAGTGATCTTCTTCCCATAAGATCAGTTCTAATGGTTATTGCTAGTCATCCCATGCCAAGTAATATGATGGGGACGAACAATATGTATTGAAAAGCATCTTCTAGAGGCCAATTCACAATTAAAATAGCTTATAAGCACTAAGCTACCAACGAGATCCATGGTACATTAGAGGATCCAACCTGGAGGATGGTATGGAAATGTGAAGGACCTGAAAGGATTAGAAGTTTTCTATGTCTAATGGCTCATAATTCATTATTGACAAATGAACGAAAGGTTGTAAGAAATTGGTCTTGTTGGGCTATTTCCAGAACTCAAACACACACAATTTACGTGGTTCGGCAACTTGCCTACTCCACGGAGCTACTGGTTGTATTAATCAAGCTTACAAAGAAACAATACAACAACAAGAGGAGGAGAATCTTCTCAACTCAACTCCATACTCAAGCTCTCTCTTCTCTCTGTGTTTCACACTGCAACTCGTCTGTTCTTCTTCTCAGTATTCTCACAATACTCACACACCACACACAGCTCTACACAAAGCACATAAATATATAAGGATGAGGGAAGGACATCATCATTTATGCCCACCGTTGCCTCCACTTTGTGTCCTCCACCATGTGCAAAGTAGGGGATTAGGATTCCCACTTGCACATGGTGGGGCTTGTTTGTCTCCAATAATTAACAATCTCCCACTTGGAGACAAACAATGAAATTATCTTTTATCCTTGAAGGCCAATTGAAGTTTTACACAACTTCAGTTTATCAAGTGTAACTCCTTTGGTTAACATGTCGGCTGGATTCTTGCTTCCACAGACCTTTTCTAGCATTAGTTGCTCGTCGTCCAGCAGTTGTCGGATGAAGTGATATTTGATCTGAATATGCTTCGTCCTGGAGTGAAATGCTGGATTCTTGGCAAGGAAGATTGCACTCTGACTGTCGCTATACAAAGTACCTTTTCCATTCAACTTGCCCAATTCTTTCAAGAAACTCTGCAACCATACTATCTCTTTTGCAGATTCTGAGACTACAACATATTCAGCTTCTGTTGTTGAAAGAGCAACTATCTTTTGCAAGGTAGAACTCCAGGAAACAGCAGTACCTCCTAGAGTATAAACATATCCTGTAGTGCTCTTTCTGCTATCAACATCTCCTGCTAGATCAGCATCTACAAAACCTTCAAGTTTCAAACCACCAGCTGTGAAACTGAGACAAGTTTCCGATGAACCTTTTAAGTACCTCATGATCCATTTCACTGCCTCCCAATGCTGCTTTCCAGGATTGCTCATATATCGGCTTACAACTCCCACTGCATGGGCAATGTCTGGTCTGGTACAGACCATAGCATACATCAAAGAGCCGATAGCTGAGGCGTATGGAATCTTATCCATGTATCCACTTTCTAGCTCAGTTTTTGGCGACTGATCTTTGCTGAGCTTGAAATGATTCCCCAGTGGTGTACTTACTAGTTTAGCATTATCCATACTAAACCTGCTGAGAACCTTCTTGACATACTCTGTTTGTGAGAGCTTTAGTATGCCTTTGTCTTTATCTCTGATGATTCTCATGCCAAGTATTTGTTTAGCAGCTCCCAGATCCTTCATTTCAAACTGTTTCGACAACTGCTATTTCAGCTTATCAATCTCCTCAATGCTGGATCCTGCAATCAACATATCATCTACATATAATAGTAGAATGATGTAGGAGTTGTCAAAATGTTTGACATAGCAACAATGATCAGCTTGGCATCTTGTATACCCGGAACTGCACATGAAGTTGTCAAACTTCTTGTACCACTGTCTTGGAGCTTGCTTCAAACCGTATAGGCTTTTCTGTAGCTTGCAGACTTGATTCTCCTTTCCTTGCATCGCAAACCCCTCTGGCTGTTGCATGTAAATATCTTCCTCCAAGTCACCATGAAGGAATGCTGTTTTTACATCTAACTGTTCCAGATGTAAATTTTCTGCAGCTACTATCCCCAGAACAACTCTGATTGTTGTGAGCTTCACAACTGGAGAAAAAATCTCAGAGTAGTCAATGCCTTTCTTTTGTTGAAACCCTTTGACAACAAGTCTTGCCTTGAACCGTTTACTTCTGTCATGCTCAGTCTTCACTCTATAGACCCACTTATTTTGCAAAGCCTTCTTTCCTTCAGGTAATGTTGTTAGCTCCCAAGTCTTGTTCTTCAACAATGAACTCATCTCATCCTTCATGGCTAACTCCCACTTGCTTGAGTTTCCATCTTGTAAGGATTCTTCATAAGATAACGGTTCACCACCATCTGTCAACAAAATATAATTCAGTAAAAGTGTGAACCGTTGCGGGGGCTTTATTGTCCTCGAAGACCTGCGAACAGCTGGTTCAAGTTGCTCAGCATCTTCTTGTGTGGAAGTGGGCACAGATGTGCTTGAATCTTCTTGTAAAGACTCTTGATTGTTGTTCTGCTTAGTAACATCGGGAAGCCCTTCTAATCTTATGAATTCAGATCTTTATGGACTTGTATCTGAATCAGCCATCTCGGTTTCTTCACTTGATCTGTCTTTATACATAACTTTCTCATTGAAGATCACATTACTGCTTCTGATAATCTTTCTATTCTGATCATCCCAGAACCGAAATCCAAATTCTTCATCTCCATAGCCAATGAAGAAACATTTCTTGGATTTGGCATCTAACTTGTTGCGAGCATCAGAATCTATGTGAACATAGGAAACACACCCAAAGACCTTCAAATGAGAGAGTCGTACCTCTTTTCCTCTCCATACTTCCTCGGGCAATCTGAATTCCAAAGGAACTGATGGTCCACGGTTGATCAAGTAAACTGCGGTATGAACTGCGTCAGCCCAGAATGTTTGAGGTAACCCAGAATGCAACCTCATGCTTCTAACTCGTTCATTGATGGTCCTGTTCATCCGTTCAGCAACGCCATTCTGTTGTGGTGTGCCTGGAACGGTCTTCTCCATTCTGATACCATTGACAGCACAATACTCCTTAAAACCTCCAACAATGTATTCTCCTCCATTATCAGATCTCAAGCATTTCAACTTTAGACCTGATTCAGTCTCAACCATAGCCTTCCATTTCTTGAATGTTTCAAACACATCAGATTTATTTTTCAGAAAGTAAACCCATACCTTTCTGCTGAAGTCATCAATGAAAGTCACATAATACCGAGAACCTCCAAGAGATGCTACTGGAGACGGTCCCCATAAATCTGTGTGTACCAGTTCTAGCTTTCTTGGTCGTAAAGTTCTGCCAACCTTCAAGAAACTGACCTTCTTCTGTTTTCCAAGAACACAGCTTTCACAAATGTCTAGATCGACATTTTTTAACTCTGGCAGCTTTCCATTCGACTGAAGTATCTTCATCCCCTTTTGACTCATATGGCCAAGTCTACAATGCCATAGCTGTGTTTGATTTTCTGCTTCAGTTGAGGCAATGATGTCTGCAAATCTTGTGGTCATATACAGGGTGCCGGTTTTCTTTCCACGAGCTAAAACCATTGCTCCCTTTGATACTTTCCACATTCCTCCAGCAAAAAGTATTGAATGACCACTATCATCAAGTTGTCCGACAGAGATCAACTTTTTCTTCAATTCAGGAACATGCCTTACATTCTGCAAGGTCCATATAGATCCATTCATAGTCTTGATTTGCACATCTCCTATACCCACAATCTTCAGTGGTGTTCCATCGGCCAGATAAACTACACCATGATCTCCTTCAACATAATTTTGCAGCATTTCATTGTGTGGCGTACAGTGGAATGAAGCACCAGAATCAAGAATCCACTCATCAATTTGACTATGTACAGCAAGAATTAAAGATCTTGTACCTCATTTGTGGTAGCATTTGCAGAGTCAGCTTCAGGTTTCTTCGGTTTTGTGCAATTCCTACTGAAATGACCAGGTTTGCCACAATTCCAACATTCAACCTGCTTTCTGGATCCAAACTTGCTTTTACTTCTGTATCTGGATTTTGATCTGCCTCTGGATGAGCCTCTATCGTGTCTCCTCCCTCGAGTGTTGATGTTGAGAGCTGATCCTGAGCTTGAACTTTCACCCGAGTCTTTCCTTCGCACTTCTTCAGCTAAAATCAAGTCTCGAATGTCATCATACTTCAGTTTGGATTTTCCAGCTGAATTGCTCACGGCTGTCCTCATGCCTTCCCAACTGCTTGGAAGTGAAGCTAGCAAGATGAGTGCACGAATCTCATCATCAAACTCAATTTCAACAGATGACAATTGATTTGTGATGGTATTAAAGTTGTTGAGGTGTTGTGTCACAGAAGTGTTTTCAACCATCTTCAAGTTGAACAACTTTTTCATCAGGTGCACTTTATTATTTGCTGATGGCTTCTCATACATCCCAGACAAGGCTTCCATCAATTTTGCAGTGGATTTTTCTTTCGTAACATTGTGAGCAACTCTTCTTGATAACGATAGCCGGATAATGCCCAGAACTTGTCTATCAAGAAGTTGCCATTCTTCTGCTTCCATCTTTTCTGGTTTGCTTCCCAATAACAGAAGATGAAGTTTCTTCCCATATAGATAATCTTCAATTTGCATTTTCCAGTATCCAAAATCAGTTCCGTCAAATTTTTCAATTCCAGCAGCTTTTATTTCATCTGCCATTTTTACTACTTCTCCGATTCGAATTTGCCAAATCTGACCTTACAGATGTGTCCGGAACGGCCCAAAATGTTGGAAATGATACTGAGATCACCCCAATCGGACTTCGGATGGCTCAGATTTTAGTAATCAAAGTTTTTGGATTAACGGGACAGTTTTTGATGCAGCCGCGTGTCAGCCAGAGTACGCCTGCGTTGCACCGGATAAAAACTCAGCAGCGGTTCTGATGAAGACACGTGTCAGCAGATTACAGCCTACGTAACACCGGATCAAAACTCAGTAACGGTGAAGATTAAGCCACGTATCCGCAGATTAGAGCCTGCGTCACACCTGATCAGAACTCAGTGACGGTGCAGATTCAGCCACGTGTCACAAGATTAGAGCCTAAGTCGCACCAGATTAAAAACTTTCAACGGTGATGATATAGCCACGTGTCAGACGATTACCATCTGCGGTGCACTGGATCAAAACCCAGATTGATGATGTGGCAGGTGACGTGGCAGGTGGCGTGGAAGTTGACCGTGCGACTTGATGACGTGGCGGGTCAGACCCGACCCGTTTTTGCAGAAACCGGGCGAAGAAGGAGCGTGGCGCGCGTACGGCGCGTTGGTGCGCGTGGGCAGTGCTAGCGTCGGAGCGTGTGGGAGCGTGCGGTCATGCAGGACGTCGATTCTTCGCCGGGGTTTCAAAAGTGGATTCTTCCGGTTGTCCTCCACACGATGGTATGTTTAAAAACACTTTTGGAGAACTTTGATTTTTGAGTTTGGATCAAACACCCTCTTTGTCAAGAACACGCTCTGATACCAGTTGTTGGGCTATTTCCAGAACTCAAACACACACAATTTACGTGGTTCGGCAACTTGCCTACTCCACGGAGCTACTGGTTGTATTAATCAAGCTTACAAAGAAACAATACAACAGCAAGAGGAGGAGAATCTTCTCAACTCAACTCCATACTCAAGCTCTCTCTTCTCTCTGTGTTTCACACTGCAACTCGTCTGTTCTTCTTCTCAGTATTCTCACAATACTCACACACCACACACAGCTCTACACAAAAGCACATAAATATATAAGGATGAGGGAAGGACATCATCATTTATGCCCACCGTTGCCTCCACTTTGTGTCCTCCACCATGTGCAAAGTGGGGGATTAGGATTCCCACTTGCACATGGTGGGGCTTGTTTGTCTCCAATAATTAACAGGTCTGACAACCCCTACTGTCATTTGTGCCAGTCAAAAGTAGAAGATACCACTCATATCCTTCAAGATTGTCCAATAGTTATCAACATATAGAGACAATTACTACAACAACACATCATGGATGATTTTTTCAATGCAAGCTTGAAATCGTGGCTTCTGAACGAACTTATCTAGTAAAATTATCACTACGAATGGATGGAAATGATCCGTAATCTTTCGGGTAGCAGTGTGGATCATTTGGAAAGAACAAAATAATTCGATTTTCAAGCATCAAAGACAACCCACAAGCAATATAGTTACAACTATTAAAGGGATGCTAACATATATTAAGCATGTGAAGTTAGCTCAAACGGATCAAGGTAGCAACAAGAAACGAGTGCAGTATGTTGGGTGACAGTATCCTCCTATAGACATGGATAAAATTAAATGTTGATGGCTATATCAATGGCAACCTAAGAACCACTAGAGTAGGAGGGATCCTAAGAGACAACTTGGGTACATGGTGTAAGGGTTTTGCTATTAATATAGGTATTTGTTTATCAGTTAAGGTAGAATGAATTGTGGGTTGTTATCACTGGTTTGAAACCCTTACACCATGCACCCAAGTTGTCTCTAGTCTGGTTTTTTAGAATAAGATGGGTCATTTTGGAATCGGATTTTTTATTGGTGGTTCAGCTAATTACAAGGCTAACTGTCAAGGTAGATGTAAATTATACCTGTATTTAGAGAGGCTAACACAACAGCAAACTAGTTAGCAAATTATGGTTTTACTAGAAAACCCAATTAATAGAGATAATTGGATTATTTAGGATCCATCATCAGGTTGTTTTAATTTGATCTTATATTATGATTTTATTAGATCTAATTTTCCTCGTTTAATATATGTTTTTTTTTTTTCCTGGCTTTTAAGCCCTTATTTTCAACCTAAAAAATAATCTAATAAAATGATATGACATGTGAAACTTTTATAAGCTCTAATGACTTCTAATCAAGCAATTTAGGTGTGCTCACTAAAAAATACCATGCACAACGTAAACATATGTTTTTGAGTGCTAGCAATCCCTTTGGGCCTAGGCTTCGGCCTAATTATGTTGTTGTTTGGTATAAAACCAAGGCTATTGATTACTGGAGAGAACAGTTTTAGAGGGCATATTGGGAAAATGTCTTGTGAAGAAAAGGAATAAAAAGTGAAATCAAATGGCCAAGATGCTAAGGAAGCTACGAATCCATTTCTGTACAATAAATGTTTCAAATCACATAGTTTTGCTCTCATGCTCACTCTTCCTAATTACGTAAAAGGAAGGAATGGAATGAAGCAAGTCGAAAACACAAACCAAAAGACCTCTTAGTCAATGACAAGGTTTCCTGTTTGCTATCAATGGCGAGCTGTTGGGCTTCGTTAAAGCTCCTAAATTATCAAGATAGGAAGGTTTCCTGTTGGTTGATATGTTGGTAGATTTCTGTTTATATCTGTCATCATCTTTCAGTAGTTCATCTGATCCAAATGGATCCTTCTTTTGCCGCACTCTCCATTTTGTTCTGAACCCCAACCCATAAAATCAGACAGAGTCATCGATAGCATTTGTATCTTCGGCGTTCTTTCTCCATCCCTTCTCTAGGCGATGGCCGGTACTTGTGGTGACCTCTTTTAACGAAGTTCCTCTTATGTCCTGCGTGTGATGGATTTTCGAGTAACATCATCAGCATCGAGTACATCTTCGATTCGAGACAAGACTGTCGAGGCCAAGGTTTCTAGAATTCTCGAATAGCTTTCCAAGATGGCGTGCCCCACATCCTGTCAGGACAGGAATATATTATCGTTTAGCCCCCTGGTTTGACAAAAACGACTAGAATGGCAAAACAAGTATATAATTCTTACTTGTTGTATTGAATTTTGCTGACATCTAGTGAAGATTGAGGAATTCCGGGGAAGCGCTGTTTTGAGAAGGAGGAGGATAGTTTCTGCCCTCCTCTTTTCAAAGAGTTCTCTCTTCTCCAAACTGAGCAGCAGATCCCCATGCGGATTTACCATCTTTCTGATTCATCATTTTCCTTTTCCAAATTCGACTATTGAAGCCTCTATTTTCTGTTTATTTCTTGAGGTCTAGTTATTTTGTGTTTGATGATATGTCCAATGGTGCTCTTAGAAATTGATCAGGATCAAAGTACTATCAAGAGTAATGCTCCCTGTACGCCAAAGTCTCCAAGGCTTGCCCAAAGTTTTCATCTAACGTTCTGCAAAGAACCAAAAAGAAATGCGATCAGAGAGTTTAGCAAGGCACTTTAAAGATTTGTATATGCAATGTTTTAATAGGAACTGTTGCATTTCTTCTTACTTTTGGGAAGGGATTCAATGTAGTTTTCAGGGATCTCCATTTCTGAAAGTATTTGAGCTTTATCGCCAATGGCTGCTTTGAGAACTTGGTTCACACTGTCTTTTTTGGTATTGAAATAAATTTGTTGCCCCTTTCCGATAAACCATCTGGAGGAACTTTGACAGTAGTAGCCACCATTTATCATCTGTTCTCTTGGTGCCTCCTTTTTCTGACTCGGGGGAGTCTCTTGAAAACATAATAAAACTCATTTTGTCTTTTGAAGTTATCTAGGGAGTCCTGATTAATAATTGCAAAACCATTATCGAGGGATACACTAAATCTGCTGCAATCCACATTTAACAACGTTTCATATCTAAAGCTCAAATTAACCAAGCGAAACTACAAAGATCTTATTTTCTTACAAGAAGCATTGCATCAAGCTTGCGTAAGGCTGGGATGTTCATATGAATATCATTTCGCTGTCTCGTCACCATTATCTATTCAATCAACAAGCACAAAATTTTCTTAAGCTTGCATGAAAAAAAAAAAATGATTCAATGGGGGAAGACATTCAATTCAAGGAATGCCATTAGAGAGACACTGCTGTTAATTACCTCCATATTTGATCCATCCTTGGATTTTTGTTGGGAAGGAACAAGTTCAACAATGTGATCGGTTACAGATAAGAGCCAATCAATTTCTCTTATCCCCACCTTGCTTTTCTTTCTGGCGACATAGGCTCTAGACGCCGTTGTTCGCCAACACAGAAGCTGCATATAGGAGAGAATAAAACGAGGGATCAACACATGCATTAGAAAATTCGATGGTGTTGTTTTCCAGTTGATGTTGGAGATTCATGAATGATTAGACAATTGCGCAGAGAAGGGAAAAAGTCAACGTGCCAGCAAGATTTGTAATTGGCATTTGTATTCATGCCAAAGCTGAGGAGACGCCCTTTCCTCCGCCAGACATATCCTCCCCAAGAAGCAGTTTAGCAAACC
>NC_133284.1:18743310-18910119 GCF_005239225.2 Populus alba | reverse complement strand
GTTTTTCTCAAATAATTCTCCTTTAATCTTGTTGTAATCCAAGAATAAGTTATTCTTGATGATATATATGTTGTATCTCTTAGTTGAATCTGAGGAAGAATAATTTTGAACCCATTATTTGTTAATAGTGGAAGTTTTTAGGTGGATTACGGTCCCGTGGTTTTTCTCCCGCATCGGGTTTTTCCATGTAAAGAAATCTTGGTGTTGATTTGGTGTGATTAATTTGCATTATATTGGTCATTGTTTGATTCTGTTGCTTACTGCACAAAGGGAAAAGAATTGGTACTTGTGAATTTTACTCCGCTAATTTGGTGTCCAGTTGTTCCTAGTTTTCCCAACAAAGTGGTATCAGAGCATTGGTTGTGTAGATTGAATTTCTTGTGCAGTTAAAATGGAGAAGGAAGATTCGGGCATGATAAAGCTCACTGTCACAAAATTATTTTCATATGGAAATCAAATGATGGAGGATCACCTTATATTGCAAATGATTTGGCTTTGCCGATTGAATGTAAAGGAATAAAGCCTGATGAAATGGATGATGCAAAATGGAATGGGCTTAATAGAAAGGCTACCACTAATGTTAGAAAATGGGTATTTTCTAAGTCCATTAATCATATTTCTCAAGAACATGACTGCTATACAGTTTGGAAGATGTTAGAAGAAACATTTGCTAAGGAGAGTGCACAAAACAAGCCTTTTGTAATTAGAGACATTGTGAATTTGAAGATGGTGAAGATGCTTTGGTGCATATAAATGTATTCCAAGGGTTCTTGAATCAGCTGTCATTGATGAATCTTAAGTTAGCCGATGAAATGCAAGCACTAATCTTATTGAGTTCATTGCTGGATAGTTGGAGACTTTGTGGTGTCACTTAGCAATTCTACTTTGAATGAAAGATCACTTTAAAACAATGAAGATTGTATCCTCAATGAAAGAGAAGAGGAGAAAGGGACAATCACTTTGAGTCTATGCGTTTGTACAGACAAAGTCGAGGGAGAAGTCAAAAACAGTTTCTCTCAACGGCAAGCAAGATAGAGAATTCCAGCAATATAAAAGGCTAATGAAAGCAAGAGGAAGATCTCAGTCAAGGAAGGGTTTTAAGTGTTATTATTGTGACAAGCTTGGGCATATTCAAAAATACTGTAGAAAGTATAAAAGAGATAAAAAGGGTAAAGATGAAGACAAAAAATTGAAGAGAAATGGTACAGCTGCAGACTTTGTATTTGATGGTGATGTTGCATTGTTTGTGATGGATGGTTGTTGTTAAATCTTGGCATGTACAGGATACCACGCTGGATTGCAGATTTAGTAGCTTCTTACCATGTTACACCCTAACGTGATTTCTACACATCCTACACTGCTGGTAGACTTTGGTCAAATTAGATGGGAAATCAAGGGATGGCTACTGTAGTTTGCATTTGGCGAGACATTTGGTTGGAAACCAATACTGGATGCAATTGCTACTCAAAGGATGTTAGGCATATGCTTATGCCACTACCTACTTTGTGATCTCTACAGTACTCTTGATGAAGAAGGCTATCACAATTACTTGGAGATGGTAAAATGGAACTCTCACAGAAATTCCTTAATTATGCTAAAAAGGAAGAAGATGGGTCTCTACAGAGTCAAAGCCAAAGGTGATCAAAGGGGAGGTGAATGCAATTGAAGATATCTACTGATGTTATGGCATAAACGGCTTGGACATTTGAGTAAGAAAGGTCTTGGTCATCCTTGCAAGAAGAACTACTTCCATTGAAGGTATGAACCTGAGCCATATGTACTCATTTGTTTAGTTGCGTAAACAACATAGAGGTTGCATTTCAAAGATCACCTCACATAGAAGGTCACATGTTTCTTGATATTCATACCAATGTTTGCTTTATGATTGATAAGTCTCTTGGAGGTGCATTGTACTTTGTTAGTATTTATGAGATCACTCCTAGGAAAATTGGGCCACTTGTTGAAATCCAAAAAGATCAGGTTGCTTGATGTATTTAAGGATTTTCCATGCCAGAGTTGAAAAAGGAAACTGGTAGAAAGTTGAAATGTATTCGAGCTGATAATGGTGGTGAATACAGGGGTCTTTTTGAGAAGTATGCAGGGAACATGATATCAAATTAGAGAAGTTAGTTTCCTAAGACTCCACAGCAGAATGGAGTGGCTGAAGAGAATGAACGTAGAACCATTGTTGAAAGAATTAGATAAGATGTATGCTCTCTCATGCAAAGCTGCCTAAGTCCTTTTAGGGTGAGACAAATAAAGACTGACAGTTGCCATGATCAACATTTCTCCCATTAGTTCCTCTTGATTTTGATGTCTAGATAGAGTTGGAAAGAAATGAGTCTCTTTATGCACACGATTGAGAGTGTTTAGATGCAGAGCATTCGTACATTCCAAGATGAAAGGTCTAAGCTTGACAGTAAGACAAAGCAGTGTATTTTCTTGGCTCTGAAGATGATGAGTTTGGTTATAGGTTATGGATCGCAAAGGAGACGAAAATTATGAGAAGCAGAGATGTTATCTTTTTGAAGATCAAACCATTTGAAGACTTTGAACAGAAAGGAGAAAACATAGTCTACTACTTTTATTCCATCTAATTAAATCCAAAGACCTACTCCATAGTTACATTTGATGCCTTGCTAATCACGAGGGAGATTTGCAAATGATGATAATGGTGGTTTTCTCTTAATGAGCCAATAGTTTGGTGATCCTGATCAGCTAATAATGATATTATGCTCTGTTATTCCTGAATAGGTTATGCAGGAAGCTCTAAATGAGCATAATTGAGTATGTGTGGTTACTACGGGGGAGAGCCAGAATGCTTTGATGAAGCTATGTACAGTGAGAAGAAAAGTGAGTGGGTTGAAAGTAAATGCAAGAAAGAGATGAAATCCTTGCATGAAAACCATACCTTTAAGTTAGGAAGCTTTCTAAAGGTAAAAGAGCACTCAAGAACAAATGGGTGTTCAGGTTGAAGATTGATGAACATTGCTCACAGCCAAGGTATAAGGCAAGATTGGTTGTGAAAGGTTTTAGTCAGAAGAAAGGTATTTGATTTGAAGAAATTTTTTCACTAGTGGTCAATAGTGTCTTCAAATCCGAGTTGTGCTTAGTTTAGCTGCTAGTGTTTGAATCTTGAAGTTGAACAACTTGATGTGAAAACTGTCTTTCTCCATGGTGATTTAGATGAAGAGATCTACATAGAGCAACCTGAAGGGTTTGAAACAAAAAGGTAAAAAGCAGTTGGTTTGCAAGTTGAAAAAGAGCCTATATGGTTTAAAGCAGCTCCAAGACAATGGTACAAGAAGTTTGATCTTTCATGGTGGATAATGGTTGTTATGGACAGGACCACTTCTGATCATATGTGTATTTATTGAAAAAGGTTTCCAGATGAAACTTTATTATTCTTACTGGTTGTATGTGGATGATATGTTGATTGATCTGGCCATGATGCTAATAACATTCAGATTTTTAAAGGGGCTGTGAGAGTTTAGCGAAGTTTTTGACAATGAAAGACTTAGCGCCGCAAAACAAATTCTTTGGCATGAAGATCACACGTTCAGGAAGAAGGAGAAACTTTAGCGATCTCAAGAGAGATATGTTCAAAAGTACTTGAGAGATTCAACATATAGTAACTCCACCGTTTGTGTCTCCACTCGCAAGCCACTTTAAACTAAGTTCTAAGTAGTGGTCCTTCAAGTGATGAAGAAAGAGATGAGATGAAAAATGTTCCTTATGCATCCGCAGGTTGGTAGCGTTGATGTATGCCATGGTTTGCACAAGGTCGGGATATAGGCTCATGTAAATGGTGTGGTTAGTCGGTTCACGCTCAGTTCCAATTTGGTAAAGAAACACTGGTGCAGCAGTGAAAATGGATACTCAAGGTATTCTCAAAGGTACTTCTAGTTTCACTTATGTTTTTGGTAATAATAAACCTGTGGTTGGATGGATACACAGATGCCGGATATGGCTGGTGATGTTGATTCTAAATGTCCACATCAGGATACTTGATGAGAAGTTTTGTAGGGGATCAGTCTCGAATGGCAATCAAGTTCCAAAATATGTTGCATTATCCAGTTACAGAAGCTGAATATATTGGCTTCGTTACTGAAGGGGGGCAAAGATAGGGTTGTTATGGATGAATAGTGTCTTACATGAACTTGTTCTAGTTCACAGAGAACTTTGTGTTGCACTGTGATAGTCAAAGCGCAAATCCATCTCAGATAAGCATCTTACATTTTCACTGCTCGATCAAAGAGATTGAAGCACAATTGAGGTTAGATATCAATGGATTCGAGATGTTATGGAGATGAAGTATTTGTTATTGAGAAAGATCCATGATCGCATGACAACGTGTTAGACATGATGACCAAACCTCTATCGGAGAGAGAAGTTTGGGGTTTTGCAAAAGGAAGATTTGTTAAGCCTCCTAAAATGAAGCCTGTACATGTTGATCACTCATCCATGTATGACGAATTCCTCACATAGTGCGTGAATGGGAGATTTTGTGTGTGTGGTCCTGCATCCATGTGATGGTGAGACACCACACTTTATGGCAAAGACTTGGCTGTCTCTTTTAATTTTAAAACACAAAATGTTCACTGTAGATGGTAGTGAAGAAACAACATCTGAGAGAGGGAGAAAAATCCGATAGAAAGAGAGGGAAGAAGAGCAGAGTAGAGCAGCTTGTTTTCTTCCTTCGATTTCCCAGCTCGTTCAGCTGTTGGATGACAGGCTGAGATTTTGACAGCACTTCTAGACATGTATTACTATGTCATTCTGGACGGTTGGATCAAAGATGTGGGTGGTGTGGAAGCTGACCATTTTGACAGAAAAACAGGGATGTCAGTATTGTGAGTTTTTCTCAAATAATTCTCCTTTAATCTTGTTGTAATCCGAAGAAAGTTATTCTTGTTAATATTTATGTTTGTATCCCTTAGTTAATCTAAGGAACAACAATTGTGAACCCATTATTTGTGTATAGTGAAGAGTTGTTTTAGGTGGGACTCGGTCCCGTGGTTTTTGAGACGCATCGGGTTTTTCATGTAAAAATCTTGGGTGTTGATTTGTGTGTGATTATTTGCATTATATTATGGTCATTGTGTTGATTATTTCTTACTGCACAAAAAGGGGAAAAAAATTGGGACTTGTTGAATTTTATTCGTTTAAATTGGTGGTCAGGGCCGATTGGTTCTAGTTTTTCTAAACAAAATCGCATCCTCAAATTCAGGGTTTCTCTTGACTTGTCCTGCATTAGATACAAAATTACCATCACTGCTGCCAATCCCTGAAATTTTGTTGGTGACTGGAGACTCCGATGAGTGACACAACTTTCTTTATCTTTGGATGACTCCAAGTTAGCTATTTCGTTTATTCACCCCAACCCCAGTTTCTCAAAACAGAAAAAAAAAAAGGAAGAAAAAAAGAACAAAAAAAGAAGATGAACTTTGAATGTGCATCAGACTGAAAAAGATTGTATAGACCCCAATTCAATGGAGTTTTAACATTACATACATAGAGTTAACAAATGTACAAAGTGTTCTTTTATCAAGGCTTGAGCCTTACAAGCACAAGCTATATTCTTATATAAAATAAACAGTGGAAAGAAATTGTTGAAACCCATTAAACCATAAACAATGATACAATGTAGTTGTTCTTCACGCATCTATGGAGGATGTTTGGCTCTTCTTGGATAGGAGAATCACCTTTATCCATTGCTTATACTAACTGATCAATATCAGGCATCGTAGCCAATCATCTTGCTTGTAATTTTTTTTATAATATTATTATATTGTCTTAGTTTATTTTTTTAAGTTCTTATTTAAGGTAAGTGTGACCTAGTCTAGTTATCAATGAAGGAAAGATGAAGGAAGTGTTGATGGAAATGATAGGCGACCTGATACTAGAACCCGTGGAAGGACTACTTGAACCCACACAAAACAAACCCTACCTCTTCTATTGTCAGTCTATATACAACCTCATGTGTCTATTATTATATCAGCTTGTGAATTCAAAGAGTAATAACCCTTAAACCAATAAATAAAATAGAAATAATAATAATAAAAAAGCTAAGATCGAAGTGAAAGAACTTGATCCAATGAATTACTGGATGAAAGACCTTAATTCATTAATTATAAAAATCAAGAACTACAAGTATAAAGAAGAAATGCCACAAAAATAATTAATATCTTTACTAAGTCATGAAGAGTTCAATAAAGAACCAAGAGTATGAGCAAACTTCGCACACACACATAATATTATTATGAAATAAATTTAAGTCCCCCCCTCTCCACAAAAGAATTCATCCTCTAATTAATAATAGGAATAATATTTATAGGCAATACATTCATATAATTCTGCAATAAAGAATCAACAACATTAGCTTGCATAGGCTTGTTAGTATAAAAAAATATTCTTTACAACACTCTCAAGCATAAAATCTCTAATAATTTTTATTTTCCCCTCAACAATCTCTTTCATTTCTCTTTTATTAGGCTAACTCACCATTTTCTTTTAGCCTGACCACTATTTTCTTGTACGTTAACCTCACTGACATATTCTAAAAAGTTATATTCCTAACTAGAATTTTTTCACTTCCATGGATGTGAACAAACACCGTGAACTCCTTGGCTTATATATTAAACTTCCATACCGAGGGTCAGGATGCTCTTTCCATATTTATATGAAGACAATAAAGGCATTAAAGGCCAATACTTCTTATATTTATTATTGATGCTGGCATTTTGAATGAAAAAAATATTCTTTCTTTAATGCTTCAAATCATCCTCTTTGACTTACAAACTCAATACACACTTGACCACAAGTAACTCACCTTCGATTGAATATTTTATCTCTTCATCACTAGCATCATTAAGATCAAAATCAATAATGTTATCTTTTCTCATGATATGAATCTAGTGGACTTTCATTCATTGAAGCATCCATCACAAATGAATCAAGTTTGGAGTCTTTTAAGGGTTCAATACTATCTTAATATTTTGTATCCTTTTAGCATTGTATTGTAGCTTCTTAGTTAATAAGTAGTTTTATTTATTTCTTTAATAATTTTTCATCCTTGATCTCTTTTACTAATCTCATAGAAGCTTCTTGAATGCCAACTTTTAGGGTTTAAAGCCTTAGTTTATCTTACCTTTTAGATCTAGGAACCTTTTAGTTTGTCTCTTTCTCAAATTAGTAAACATAAAATATTATTTATCCATCCAGTTCTTTATATCATCAAACTTCACATTCATATTCTTAAATTGTTGTTGCATCGCCTAAAACAAAAATAATCATTTTTCTTCTCCTTAGGTGATGACCTACCAATGAAAGACATGGTCAAATATGAAGTTTTATGTTAGTAAAAAAATATCATCACACATTCTCTCATGTGTTTACACTTAATAATTTATCACTTCGCTTGTGTTTCACTCAAATTTTAACTTTGTTTTTCACGATAATATGTCCACCTTTATGCCTTGTACCTCTCGTGTTCTCCTCTTTAGTTCTTTAAGGAACTAAACAAAAACAACCAAAAATTCAGCTCATAACATCCAACCAAAGATTTTAAGGAACATGACAGTTAAGAACAATGAAATTAAAAATGAAATGAAATTGAATACACAAATAAAATGAAAAAATATAAAAATGAAAAAAAATTCAAGAAGGATTATGAAATAAAAACCATAGTAGATTCAAATGACCCGAGATCAAGCTTTCAAAAAATTTGGCAACTACTAATGTAACAACTGATTTTGCCATGTTCTTTAGACTTGAATCAAAATCTTATAATTTCAACCACCCGAAATCAATTTTAAAGTCAAACAATTAGTTACATATTAATCAGACCTAAATTAAAACCAAACTTGTATGAATTATAATTTTTCCAATAACCCAAAACTATAATATTAGAAGTACTAATTGAGTCTATCACAAGGTCTAAGACTAAGAAGATCGAGAAGAAATTTAATAGGCTAAGTCAAGATGTTTGGGTTAAAAAGTTGCAAGTCTGGCAAACTAGACCTTTATGTACTTTTTAGGCCATATTTTAAGGAGAACTGGTTTTATTTTACAATAATATTATGTGTGCTTGTGCATGAGGTTGCTCATACTCTTGGTTTTTCATTGAACTATTTAGGATTTATCAAAGTTTAACTGTCTTCGTGGCGTTCTTCCTTATACTCTCAATTCTTGTTTTTTTAGAATCAACGGGTTGGGGTTTTTCATCTAATAATTTTGATTTTTTTAGTTCAAATAATCATTGATTCAATTTTTTTAAATCTGATTTTAGCTTTTTTAGGTTAGTTATATCTTGTTTATGGATTCAAAGGTTCTTACCCTTCTAATACATATAAGTTTATATCAGAGTAAAGCTCTAACACATGTATTATCTATTTGTTTATCTTTAAATTTTCATGTTATTTGCTTTTTTTTTTTACAGTTATTAAATTATGGAATCTATTATTATAAAAGCTAAAGTTTCTATAAAGTTTTAGTTGTTTCTGAATCAGTTTATTAAAAAAAAGAAAAAAAGATGAAATCACATTAGATAGTTTCTGCAATGAGTAGAGATTATACAATTGAATTTAGAATTCTTAGGAAACAAATTTTGCAATTCTTGATTTCGAATACAAAAATTTATGATTACTAGGTATTTTTGTTTGTATTTGAATTCAAATTGTTTAAGTCTACACTAGTTTTAAGGTTTTATAGAGTCAATTCTTAAATTTTATTATTGTTTTTGTATTCATTTTTATTTTTAATTCTTAAATTTTATTATTGTTTTTATATTCATTTCTATTTTTCTCTTGTTTGTATTTGTTTTGTTGTCGTATTTATAATCATTTTTGTTATTTTTTTTTCTTGATTGTCTTGTGTCTTGAAATCTTTGGTTAGGCATTATGAACTGAAATGTTTGATTAGCCCTCTAAAGAACTAAAAAAGATAGCATGAGAGGTAAAAGATGAAAAGATGAGACTATTATCATGAAAAGCTAAAATTTAAGTGAAAAACGAGTGGAGTGACATACTATTGAGTGTAAACAAGTGGGGAAGAGACTTGGTTTTATTTTTGAATAATATTATCCGTGCATAAGGTTGTTTATACAATTGGTTCTTCATTGAGCTTTCGTGGTGATAGAGCATGAGGTCCAGTCAATAAACCTACCTATTAGGGTTAGGCGTTTTGGCGGTGTACATGAGATGCGAAATCCTGGGTAGAATGCATACAGGGGTTGGACCTAAACTCATGGCTTTAGGATTTACTTTTAGGATTCAAGTGGCTTTTCATACCCGATACAAAGGGGAGTGGACTAGGTTAGAGTTCTAAGAGAATAAAAGAAGGAGAAATGGGGAAGGTGCTATGTATTACATTTGTTCAAGTTAGGTCAAGGACTTAGCCACCCTACTTATAATAGTGTTAAAGCTCATAACTCCTCTATAGGCACCATAATGCTTGATGGACACTATAGACTATGACCAATGCATTATAAGCAAACAAGAAAACCAGACAGAAAGGTATAATGTATTCATCCTAGGTCATTCAAGAAGAGAGGCAACTCATCCAAAATATAGTAGGACTTTTATCTCGAGCTCCATCTTAAGGGGGCATATCATAAGTCATAGGATTGTAACAATTTGATAGTTTCAAAATAGTTGTTCCAACAATTTCAAATTACTCTATATTTTAGGATCTCAAACAACTATTTGTTATCTTTAATATGTATTAACTGCTGCAAAAATGTATAATAAATCAATCAATTTTCTAATTGTAATAATAGGATCCTCTTTAGTAGAGTTATTACGTGGAAGTGTTAGTGTAGGACAATCCACTTTGACTTGTTTTTATAGTTTACACACTTTTTTATTATCTCTTCTTACTGCCATATTTATATTAATGTATTTTCCAATGATACATAAGCAAGGTCTTTTATAACTTTAGTCCTTTATTCCACTATGCTTGAGCATGAGTAGACCCATTTTTTTTATCTGCATTCAGTGCATTTTCTTATTTAAGATAAAAGGTCTTCCCTCATCACCTATCACATTTGACAATTGTTCTAAGAGTCTATGAGCATGAAGAGGTTTATGAAGTTTTCAAGAAAGAAAGACAAGTTTTGGCTATGATACGACTATGATTCCCATAGAGAAAAAAAAGTTTACAGCTACCGGCAACAACTCGAACTAATAAGAGCTACCTCACAGTGACCTACTAGTGACTTCATGGTCTCAAATTGTAACCCAAATCATGCAAATGTTGGCCAAACATACACAAGCATTAAGCATAGAATGAAACACTCAACAACTAGTGGATTAATTCAACGAAAGAAATTGTTCACATATTTGTAGCTAGGTTACATAAAAAATCCCAAAATAAAAGACTAGTCCATAGCTAAATTAAAGAGAAATAAATTTGACACAATGAGCATCACACAAGAGTGGAGGAAGACTGGAGAAAAGTTGGATGTCTTGAAGTCAGTTGCTACCTCTTCTTTTTTTCTTTTCAGTTCTATTGTTCTTTATTTTAGTGTCGCCTTCTATATGATTTTATGAGAGTCCCTTTAGCTGCTACCTAAAGAGGTGTGTGTGTGTGTGTGTGTATTCTAGCATTATCCTCCAGAGGAAAGGAAGTCAATTTCCTTCTTTGTCGCATATTCTTTTCCTTCCTGATATTGCAGGCTAAATTTGGAGTAGAAAATGTGCAAATTAAAACTTCCCTATTTCTAGAACAATTGTAGAAAATTAAATTTTATTTCTAGTGAAACTAATCTTGTAATTTTTGGACTTCTAGGACTCGAGATATGAGTCAAAACCCAAGACAGTGTCTTGATCATAGAAATTTCAGGTCTGATTTGAACTTTGTTTTTCAACATGTTTTTTAAGCTTTTAAACAACAAACCTGAATTCTATGCTCTTCATATGAATTATAGGCCTATGCCTTAGTTTTTCAAAATGATAATAAAATGAAGTTGTGAAACTCCTATTACAACCTAAAAATCAATCGATGCTCAATTTCAAATTCAGCCGACCCTAGTAATTTAGTACTTGAAAAACATATTAAATTCCTAGAAAGTCAATAATTCATAAAGGTTCTAAAATCCTAATAAACTTGTGTGATACACACAAAATACTTCAAAATAAAACAAAAATAATTGAAAATATATGTGCAATAAATTCCTTTAGACCTTAAATTTTAATTTTAGACCTTAAATTTTCAATTATTTCATAAGAGTTACGGATTTAGCCCCTCCAAAAATAAAATATTTGCTCTCCACCCTTGTAGTTTTTATCATTGCACCCCCAATTAAAACCACCATATGATTTTATGAGAATCTCCCATGCATTTTTTGAGTTTTTGCTGGAGCCATCATTTCTAACTAAAGTAAATTTAATTTTTTTAAAAAAATATTTTTAAAATACGTCATCTAGATTCTTTAAGATTCTTCTTTTCCTCATCACTCAGGGTTGCTTACGCTGTTGTTGATTATGGCTCAATATATCCATCTTCAACTAGTTTCCACAAATCTAAAGAACCCAAAAGGTCCTTGAATTGCATACACAACATATCATAATTTTGCTCATGATTGCTCTGTCCTTCGGCCCTTGTCAATCATGTAGTCTTTCATGAGAATTCATCATGTAAATTCTGGGTTGTCAAAATAAAAAAGAGATAGGGAGAGAACTGATTCATTCGACTTCTCCTTTGTGTGTGGCCTCTTCTTCTTCGAGAGTGCTGAGGGAAAAGATTGGGTGGATGGGAGAAACTACTCAGAAGATGATGAGATTAAGAGTTGTAAGAAATTATAAAAAAAAAACACTGTATACTGTAATTAGTGAGTAGTTGAGCAGGAAGTGCAAAACAAAAAACAATGTCGTTTTTGTTTTTGTTTTCTTGTGTTAATTGTCAATGGTGGGTGGTGGCCGGGGGGAGTTGCAGCTAAATTTCCCTAAAATGTCATGCTCTAATATTATACTATCACAAGCACTTAATAAATGTTTATTTTTTAACACATTTTAAGCACACGCTGTACAAGTAACCGCGGAGGAAGACAAGTACCCTGCCTCCCTCTGTTGCCTATAAAAACCTCCCCTCTCTCTTGATCCTCTATTGCCTGATTGCCTCCTAAATCATACCCCCCTCCCTCCCAAAAAAAAAAAAAAGAACATGATGATGAATGGCCAAAAAATGGCAGCAGCAGAGGTGGCAGTGCAGCTGCCTGAGTCAAAGATGGTGACTGAGAACATAGGGGGAGCGGCAGATGCTATGAGGCCTTTTGGCCGGAAAGCTGAAGTTATGAACGTGTTACTCAGGGTGTTGTGCATGGTGACATCTGTTGTAGCTCTGTCCTCCATGGTCACAGCCCAACAGTCCAGTACCGTCTCCATCTATGGCTTCATGCTCCCTATTCAATCGAAGTGGTCCTTCTCTCACTCATTTGAGTAAGTTAGATTTACCCTAATGACCCTCGCCCCTTTTGTTCTTGCTGCTGCTGCTGCTTGGTTGCAGGGAAACTGAGGGAAAATAACAGAAAGTGGAAGGAAAATAACTGAGGGTATATATAATTTATTTGATTTTTTTAAAAAAATTTCATTCTTGCTTTCAAATTGGTTTTGAATTTAATAAAAAAATATTATTTTCAAATAAAAACATATGCTATCACATGAATATCTCTTAATCATATGAGTTTGCCGTTTTCATTGAGTTAATTTTATAGTCATAAAGATAATTTCCAGATTCTACTTGCTTTACTTTTGCATATTTTCTTAGTAACCAAACAATCCAAATTAAGTGGCAATAATTTGAGCCCTTTCTTTCTCGACCCTTCTTCATTTGTGGTATTTTAAATTGAATTTTCCAAGGTTGACCGACAAAAGCGGAGCCTGACGACCTCACTCGTTTGTCAGATTGTATGAAAAAATGTTTTATTTTTATGTTGACGGAATTGCCCTTTCAGGAAAAACAAAATTTTTGGTACTCCCACCCTCCACTCTCGTGGCATTTGAATGAACAGAATCAAACCCGTGACTGTTGTTGTTTTCTTCCTTCGCTTCTCTCTAAGTATCTGCTTTATCGGGTCTTGGTCAGATTATGATTTTCTACCTTTTTTTATGTACTTTTTACTGTATCTGCTTTTCCTGTACCTTTTGCACTGGCTGTTTAATCCCTTCCTCCAAAGCAAAGCAGAACTGGGGATGGTCTCATGCTCGAATCCTACTTAAGAACCACATATATTAAAGAGTTATGTTTGTGTAAATTTGGATGAGCTAATTAAAGTTAAGAATTCTGTCATCCCTGCCAAACAGATATGTGGTTGGAGTCTCTGCAGTTGTTGCAGCGCACTCATTGCTGCAACTGCTGATTAGCGTGTCAAGGTTGCTTAGAAAATCTCCGGTGATTCAATCAAGAACTCATGCATGGCTTGTTTTTGCAGGAGATCAGGTATATACATAACAGCTTATCTTAAAAAGCACGCATCTACTTGTCTCTCCGATTGGTAGTCTCCCAGTAGTTTCGATTGCAAATGAGAAAACGTGCCTTTCTGAATTCTGAAATTTTCATTTGTTCGTCCAGTTAGTTTTTTTGTCACCAGAAAAAAAAGTCTTACATGCTTGGTTATCACTGATCTTGAAAAACCACAGAATTCAGCTGATTCAACCCAAACAAGCATTTGGTTTCAACTCGTGCATTAATCGAGTACTCTACTGAGGTCTCATCAACTTTTGAGTTGTAGGTATTTGCATATGCAACGATAAGCGCTGGGGCAGCTGCATCAGGAGTCACCAACCTCAATCGCACCGGAATCCGACACACAGCTTTGCCAAATTTCTGCAAGCCTCTACAGAGCTTCTGTGACCATGTTGCTGTCTCTATATTCTTCACTTTCTTGAGCTGCTTCTTGCTCGCTGCATCTGCCGTTCAGGAAGTCATATGGCTCTCCAGATCCAAGCACTGAAGATCTTTGCCTTTCGATACACTTGCTGTTATCCTTCCTCGAAATAAGGGTTCATCCTTCAATTAATTCCAGCGATATCTTCTATCACTACTGGAAGTTTTGTGATCATGGCACCTTAACCCTTTGTAAATAACAAGGAGTTAATGTCTCTTTTGTTACAGTACCATGCGTGTCTCACTTTTAGAGCCATTTATGACCAGCTTGTTTCGAAACTCTTGTTCGTGCTTGCTTAGCTAGTGTTACTCTGTTTCAGACATGCTTAACTCGGAGATAACATGTTATAGAAGTTTGAGGTTTTGAGATGTTTTCGTGACTTTAACGATAGAATGGCAGTTTCCCATTAGAAATGTCAGTTCGCCATGGAATTTTAAGGATTTAACCGGGCTGCTTTTGTATTTTTACACTCTAATTTTTAAAAAAACTTTAAAATTTAAATAATTAGATGTTTGGAATTAACCTCCCCTATCACCATTGGTATTGAAACCAGCTATTAATAGATTTGAGTGTTTTAAGACTTGAAAATCTTGAATCTAATTAAAAACAAGAACTTAAAATTTCGTGTTGGATTTGAGTTTTAAAATGATTTTTTATTTTATTTTAAAATGTTGTTTGTGAGTTTTAAAGAATTATTCCGATGATCTTTTGAAGTAATTTGATAGTTAGAATGGTGAAATGCAGGTAATGAACAGTGACAGGAAAAGTTCTAATTCAAATATCCAATTTTATATATAGTTCATGTACTAAAATTAAAGGGAAAAAAACAAAAAAAACTATAAATGGTGTAAATCAAAACGATGGATAATTCATGGCTTCTTTATATATATCTTAGCCTGATTAACCACTATATATTTTTACAAGAAACGAATATAACATCGTATTTAAAAAAATTATATTTTTACTTAAAAATTAAAATGTTTCTTTAATATAATATTTTATTATTTAAAAAGAAAAAAATGAGCTTTCTTAAAAAAAAAAAAAAAAAAACAATATAGACCTCAACAATCTTTCTTTTTTATTGGATTTTACATTATTTATTTTACACCCTCAACTTTTTATTTTTAATTTTATCTTGGTATATTTTTTTAGGTTTGAAACTAAAAATTTGTTTTGGTTTGTTTTTATATAATTACCATGACATTGAAAAAATTTCTTGATATTGGATCGGTTTTTTGATTTTACAAAAAACAAAATCTCTTTTTTAAGGCTTGCCAAAAAAAAAAATGTTTTTTCTTTAAACGCAGGGGCTTTTTGGCTAGGGATTTGGAAAGAAATCATTTTTGGTCCCTATAGTTTCCACTTTATTTTTTTAGTCCAAAACTCTTTTTTTTTTTTTGTCATCTTTTGGTTCCTCTTTTTGCTAGAGAAGAGAGAAAATTATTGGAGTATTACAAGGAAAAAGAAACTTATCAGTTAGTCATTTTATAACTAGAAAAAAAAATATTTTTAATGTCAACATGTCCTATTAAATTAAAAGAGTTTCATTGTAATATTTTTTACTTTTATTCTAGTCAGAAAAAGGTAGATCCAGATTGAGAGGATTTTTTTTTCTCAATTTAAGTTTGTTTTTTATTTTTACAAGTTCAGGGATTTTTTGAGTTTATATATAGATTTATTGTGTTTCTTAGAAATTTTCATGTAAAAATTAGTTGAAAATGATTTTTATTAGTGAAAAAACCATCAACATGTTTTTGCGGACCACCTCTTCGATAATAAAAAATTATATAGACAGATGATGCAACATCAACCTTTATTTTTTTTTATATAAGAAATGAGAGTGGATGATGTGTCCCCTGTTCCTATGCCAAAAATTATAATAAGAGGTCAAATGAGCAAGCTTACCCTTGCATGCCCGTGAGTGACCTTTTAAAAATGAGCCAAGTATACGAGTTTGGCTTGCTTAGCTAGACACTAACCACTTTCTCTTTTTTTTTTTTTTTTTATTATTATTATATATATATATTATTTTAATTAATACCTTCTTCTTCATATATATTTTTTACTTTGTATTAGTTTATTTTTTGTTTACATTTAAATCAATACCCTTTTCTCTTATTTTTTAAATTGTTTAGTTCACTTTTTTTTATGTATATATGTTTCAACACATAGAGAATTTCCATTGTGTTTTGTTCCTTCAACATGAACACCTCAAAATTCATCCAGCATGTGTCCCAATCACCTTGCCTGAGTCAATCTAACATGGAGGATTACAGAACCAAATCTGATTTTGATCTTGATATTCTGGTGCTGCCCATTATATTTTGTTAGTTTACCGAAATCCACCTCCGAATTCATAATTTCACGTGTCTAATAATTGATTCTGTTAAAGAATCTACGCCATCCCTTTCCCTTACCCTTTCTGCTTTTCTTTGACAGCATCCTTCTCCAATCTTGGGGCCCTTTTCTTTTGGCCGTTTTCACAGCGTGTTTTTGGAAGATTTTTGTACCATGAGACGCTGCTTAGTTAGATTTGTGCCAGAAATAATTTAAAAAAAATGGTTTCTATACTGCTATATATGTTATTGTTTTGGTTTGTTGGGTTTGGGTAGCTAGATTCCAGAGGAAAAGGTTGAGGGCGTTGGCTATGGTTTTTTTTTTTTTTTTAATAAATTTAAAGATAAAGTTATAATATTTAACATGAAAGCTCTTTATATTTCAATTTTTTTATTGATTATTTTTTAATATACATGAGGGAGGATATGCAAAGTATTATAAATTTATAAATTTCATGTTATCAACTGTAATATATAAAAGAATAGAAGCAAAGTGAAAAATATTTAAATTGCAATAGGGTCAAAGTATCTTTTCCTTTATATAATTTACTCAAATTTATTGTTCTTAAATCTCTTTACAAAGATGCTTAAACATGATCGGTTAATGTTTTTTTTTTTTTTTTTTGTGAATTTTTATTTTTATTATTTTATAATTAAATAAGAAAATAATTACAAAAAATATCCTACAGTTTAGTAAATTTTTTCACTTTGCCCTCATTTTTTAGAAAATTACACTTTACATCACTAATCAATTAAAAAATTCATATAAATAAAAAAATAAATTTATCCTAATATATAATATAACACAAACACAATGTGTACATGATAGTTTTTTTCTTACAACCCCTTCCATTTTCTTCTTTCCTTCACTCCCTTCCCTTGTATCCCTTCATCTGTTATTTGTTTCAATTAAAAGATAATATATCTCCCTGTAATTAAATTGCCTTTATATCTAAAATCTGTTATGCTATCTATGGAAATTACATTACGTGGTCCTGTTTGTTTTTGTGTTTAAAAGTGTTTTTAACACAATTTTTTTTTTATTTCAAATTAATATTTTTTTGGGTGTTTTTAGATTATTTTAATGTGTTAATGTTAAAAATAATTTTTTAAAAATAAAAAATATATTATTTTAATATATTTCTGAATAAAAAATAATGATTTTATGAATGTAGATCCTATTGATTTTGATTACCGGATAAGCTTGTGATGCAATGTTATCCAGAAGGAGATGAGGTGGAGAGTTTTGGGGTTACTAGAAACAGGTGCAATGCTTAAACTAAGTTGAATAAATTAAGGAATTTTAAAGATTGAATTGTCTAATCACTCTAGAAATTTAGGGTTTGGAAAATTTGGTGCACCCAAAAAGATTTGGTGGTTGGTGTGGATCGAAGGCTTACAAGCATTGAGACGAAAAGGCATTTCTGTGCCTGCATACGAGATAAGAAAAGTTGTGGTGACATCTGGAGGAAAACATGAGAGCTAAGTGGATTGTGGAAGACTTGAGACTTTCTGTCAATCAACCGGTAAGGAGATAGAAACATTTCTAATATTGGATCAATGACTTACAATAAATAAAATATGAGTAGAGAAATTATTTGATGAAATTTTTAAAAAGATGTCATAGTGGAGAGGCTGGCTTTGTTTTTTATGATAATTCTGTTATTTTATAATTTTAACATTATAAGGATTCTTTGGTTATTAGATAGAATATAATGTCTTTTTTTATTGATATTTTTAGCATTCGCATAATAATGTAAAGTGATATGAAATTATAAATTTTGAGTTGTAAACTATAATTTTTTTTAAAATAAATAAAAAATGAAAAATAACTAAATTATACAAGGTTTCTTATAATTATCCCTTAAGTAAAAAAAAATAAATTTTAAAAGGTAAAATTAATAAATTTGGTTGGTTTATGGTCTAAGTTATTGGTTTGGCAAATTAATTTAAGTTAACTCGAGTTAATCCAAAACAACTTTATTTTAATATAAAAAATATTAAAATAACATTGTTTTAAAAATAAAAATTTATTAAAAAAAATTAAACAAATTTTTGATTGGATTGATCAAATAATGACTTGATGTTTTATATATGTTGACCAGATGATAACAAATCAACTCTTATTTAATTTAATTGAAAACATGAATTATATCAAATTAAATTGTCGAGATGCATAGATGTAATGTAATAACATTGCCAAAATATGAGTTTTTCGAGGCTGTGCTGATTTAGGGTTGTAAGAAAGAGACCAACAAAGACGGCGATTGTAAAAAGAGAGTTCACATTGACCAGGAATACGAGTCTTTAATTTGGATATGAGTCAGCTCTGTCAAGAACTCAAGCTTAGGATAAATGTAATTGTAGCAAATTAATGAACAGAAGGTTCTTCCATGATGGGTGGATCATGCAAGATGGGACACCATTGTATGATTCAAGTATTTTCAGAAAGGAAACGAGCTCCTCCCTCGCCTTGTATGCATATCTTGAGAAAAAAGACCTGATTTTTCGTTTCATAAGAATGCCGATGCTATCCAAGGAATGCCCTTGATGAAATATCTAAAACAGAATTTATGTTTATAAAATTATAAATAATGTTATTATAATTATAAATCATGGATAATAATTTTATTATTTCTATGCTTCAAGATCTTTTAGTTATTAAAATAAATAAAACAAAAAATCTATAAATAATTAGACACTCTATGAAGTTCAAACAAACTATGATTTCTCAAAACAGTGACGTTTTTTTTGGTAATCACCTCTACTAGTTGTATTAATTGTGTTTTTCTTTTAATTGAAAGTAAGAGTTATATATATATATTAGCTTGTGGATCAATCAAAAAGGAAAGGACACCTTCACATATGAGCTCGATCAACTTGTTGCGTCGGTAATTAATAGCAGAAGTGGCCACGAACTTAATTTCAATTCATTCCACTCTACTTATTTACACGATAGAAGGATTTAAATTAATGTTTATTATGATATTATTAAATTGGAAGAAGTTGCTGTCAAAACTCCCAGCAAGTCATGTTTTGAAAGAGTCAATGAATTCTGGATTTCTTCAAATCATAACGGTCACAAATCCACTCACGATTATCCCCACAATGATCCATTACTTAATTAATGGAACCACAAAAACCCCCACGTTTCGAGTTAAAATTAACTACCCACTACTACTCGCAACAATCCAGCTATATATACAAGCAGGAACCCACGTCCATCATATCATAGCAAGCTAACTTTTGGTCATATATCTCTCTATCTAGCCAGATACACAGAGAACAATGAAGATCACTAAAATGGCATCTCTTTCGGTTTTCTTTTGCACTTGTTTTGTCATTGCTACTGGTTTGGGAAATGCAGAAAAGGTGTTCAAAGTTGGGGATGAGTTTGGATGGCAAGAACCTGGACAGAACAGCTCTGCCGTGTACACTCAGTGGGCTTCAAGGAACAGATTCCATGTTGGAGATTCTCTCTGTGAGTTTTATTACAGTTAGCTCATCACCTTTTAGCTAGATTAATTTTGGGTATATATTTTCCTTATGGTTTGTTTTTTTCTACTTCTACAACCAAGTTTTGTTTTTGATGAATGACGAGAATATATATATATTAAAAGCTCTGGCAGCTTGTTTCTGACAGAAGCAAGTAAAAGAGTGAAAATTTACAACCAAGCAATGAAAGCATCATCTCTCTTTAAACTCTCCTTAGCTAAAAAATCTGCCACGCTATCTCCCTCCCTCGCAACATGTTCTCTGGTTATAAAACACTTCACAAAGTGGGCAACCGTTTTCAGTTTATCGATGCATATATGGTAGAATGCAGTTTATAAAACAATTATATGCAATGTTAATGATAACGTTTATGGAATTATAAAGTTTCTTTCTTTTTTTTCGCTGCAAATGATGCATGGAGTTCAGTTAGTTAAACTATTGATAGAAATGGGAAGACCATGCAACTTCTTTAGGTTGCCTCTTTTTTAGGTTAGTGGTTATCGAGGGGAAAAAACAAAGACAGTATACTCAGTCTTGCAATGTAAAAGAAGAAGATGCTGTGGTTCTACTTGCTTATGAAAGCAAACATGGAAAAATGGTTGTGTCCTATGTAAATGTCATATTTCTGAAACCAGCAAGGAAAGATTTATGACCACAGGTGTCCCTGCAAGAAAATGAGTACCAGCTAAAAACAAAGTTTTCTTTTTGTGCGCGCAGCCAGCAGCTTTTAAATTGTCAGATTTCTGATACGTTCGTTGTTTCCTTCTTTGCAGCCTTCGAGTATAAGAATGATTCAGTCATTGAAGTAGACAAGTGGGGTTACTATCACTGTGACGGTAGCAAACCTACCGTTGCCTTCAACAATGGCCATGGCGTGTTCAAGCTTGACAGGCCAGGGCCTTTCTACTACATCAGTGGAACCCCAGATCACTGCATGAGTGGCCAGCGCTTGCTAATTGAAGTGATGGGTCTGCACCACCATTCTCCTCTTACTGCAACTCCACCAGCTGGACAGCAAGCACCGTCCCCGCAACCAAGTTCAGGAGTATTTGTCTCAGTGACACTTGGCTCATTGTCAACGCTTCTTATGGGCACATTGATTGCTTTGCTATGGTCTTTACCATAACCTATTTAATTTCCTTCTCAGTTGTTATTATTATTATTATCTATAGGTTGGTTTTCTTGCTTTAATATATGATTTCAGCTGTTGTAATCATGTGTTTGAGCGTTTGTCTTTTGATTCATTCATTGCATATTGGACAAATGTTGGATTTAATATGCTAGGAGCTGTACTTTGATTATTTTCAAGACATGCTATTGTTATTGAATTTCATGCATCTTATTAGTTTCTAACTCCATCCATTAATGTGAGATTTAGATCTTTTTCGATATTTCCATTGTATCTAAAAATGTTCAAGTAATGGCTTAAGTGGAAAGTGCTGGTCTTCAAAATTACATCAAAATAAATCACATTGCAAGGTTAAGTGGAAAATTGAACATTACTTTTGGCATCCATGCTTGACTGCAATACGCTAGCTTTTACGGCCATGAGATCGCTGGCTCTAGAGTGCAGACACAAAACAAGAAACATCCTTTTCCCAGTATTAACAGTAAATGGTGCTGACAAAATGGTTTCTTGCTCTTTGGACTAATATAATAACGTTGAATTACACCCCCAAAAAAAGGGGGTTAAATAAAAATAAATTAATCCCTTTCCTAACACCTGTGTGGTATGTATCAACAAGTACAAAAAAAAAGAAAGAATATGTTTAATGATTTTTCTAAAGAAAACGGGCATGAATTTTAATCCAACTATTAGATCATTACCAGCACGTTTTAAAGGTCATATTTCCTAGAATATAATCAAGAGAATCTCATTTTAGTTCCAAAACGTGCCTAAATTTTGCCTAGAAAATATTCGGGAACATTTTTTATCTTAGTTATTTTAGGATTTCTTTCCTCTATCGTTAGGTTTTAGAATTTTGTTTGGTATAGGTTTCATTAAGAGTTCTTTTTCCTGTGATTAATTATTCATTAATTTTATTCATAACTTTTTAATTTATAATTTCTTTCTTAATAGTTTACACTTGCAAGGGAGGTGTAAACAAGTATCATGATTAGAAGAGGACACAAGAAACAGACCAAAAAGCCTTAAGTCCAAGAAAAAGTTTGAACTAGCTAAAAGGGTTTTCTTTTACAATAACATGTAGGGCTTAAGAGGCAATGTGAAGAACCCTAATGTATAAATTTGTTTAGTTTGATCAACTTGCAAGGGAGGTGTAAACAAGTATCATGATTAGAAGAGGACACAAGAAACAAACCAAAGAGCCTTAAATCCAAGAAAAAGTTTGAACGAGCTAAAAGGGTTTTCTTTTACAATAACATGTATAGCTTTTGATCCAATTATTGTATTGGATTTAAATTTGGCTAGCATGTTTTAAATGCCTTGTTCCTTATAGTATTACCATCCAAGTTTGAAAAAAAAATCCAAATTTTGCTTAGAATATGTTGTTCAGAAATGTTATTTTTTCCTAGATATTTTAGGATTTCTTTTCTAGATGGGTTTTAGATTTTTTTTTTGTTTCATTTTCATCACTCAAGTTTAGGTGCTGTTTTTTTTTTTTTTTGGTAAAAGAGATTGATTATTCATAAAAGTTATTCAAAACTTTTTAGTTTCATTTTTTTTTCTTTATAGTTAGAGTTATAAAATTTTAGAGTTTGAAAAACCATAGTTTTTTTATCACTATACGTTGCATCGGTTAGTATTAAAATAGATTGGTTTGTTTGACAGATGAAGATGTTGATAACATCATAACACTCTATGATGTAATCATAGAGGCCATTTAGGGCAAACGATGGCTCAAAAAGCAACATAGAGAATCATATTATAGATATTTGATCAATTGGGTCAGCTATTAAAAAGAGACACAAACAAATATCATGACAATAAGATAAATGTGTTTAAAGACTTATCCCAAGGCAAATCCATAAAGGCAAACATGACTATATAAAGAGTGGTGTTTACATTAGGCAAAGCATTAAGGACTGAACTCACGGTTAACTTTTTTCACAGACAAGTTTTGTATTATGATGAAATTCCTTTATTAGATAACTATGAGAATTGGAAGCATGCTTTCTACTAAAAAAATTCCTAATTATAAGAAGGTATTTCTTATAAGACATAAACTTACTTATAATATTGAAGATTGATGGTATGATATTCAAGAGATGATAAAATTTATATTGGTATGTCTAAAATTTCATCATAGAAAATTTTGTGAGAATTATTAATTTTGAAGTTTGTAATGGGTGATTACAAATATATTTGATATAAGGCATATGAACAAATAAGTTACTATCAGTTATCTTTTGTTCAACTTTTTTAAATAGCAAGGTGACAAAACATAAAGGATAAGATTAACGAAGGTTGTAAATATTTACCTATTATGGAAGGACCATGAATGAAAGATGTTCATACAAGGTGAATGAATTTTATTTGAAGATTTATGTTACAACTTTCAATGGAGATTTGGTTGTCGAAAAATTCATGGACCAATTTACTAATCATGATAAAGTGATAGAATATTTAAAATTATCAAAGAAGAAGATAAGATAATTGATTGAGAACATATTAAGAGGAAGAGTTTTCTTATAGTTGAAGTAACTCCAAAATATGTTGTTAGTAAAAGGTAAGATGGATGTTCGAAGTTAGTTCCCTATGAAATAATTAATAAGAAATAGATTTGTTCTCTTGGATTACAAGTATAAAAAATAAAGCACAAATCATCTTATAAGAAAAATTTTTATGCAATGAATGATCCCAAATTAGTTAACTTGAAGCCAAGATGAACCTCAAAGGAGGTGAATATAATGGGAGTTGGAAACAATAAGAGTAGTAGCCTTTGGACTTTCAAGGAAAGAAAAAAGATAATGAAACAATGAAGGAAGAATGCATAAAGCCTAAAATTAGAACAAATCATGGAACTACTTGTGTTAAGAAGTAGTTAATTGATCAATGGGAATTAAAGACAATAAAAGCAGAGGAACTCAATAAAATAATGACAACAATAACATCACCAGAAATGAACCAACAACCAACAACTTTAGAAGAAGTAAGAACCTTTGGGATTGGTGATTTACATTAATTGGTCAATAAATCCTATTATTGGAAACAAAATCACTTGAACTAGAAACAAAATGTTTCTCTTACAGTCACATGATAGTGAGAGTTACAAAAATCTATAATTATTGCTATGATATTTATTAATATTTTTCAAAAATATCAAAGAACTTAAATAATATACTTGACTAAATTATTATAGCTTTAACTTCTTATTCTTTGTTTTGCACAAAATAATTTTAACATTCAATATTCTTCCCTTTTAAACTTGTTTCTTTAAACATCATAACTCCAAGCTTTTTCTGCAGGTTCCAAAACACTTTTGCTTTAAGTGGTTTTGCAAAAATATCTACTACTTATTCTAACATAGATCAACTCCAATTTATTTTCTTTCACATGCTCTTTTATAAAAGGGAAAAAAGTATCATTGTGCTTTGATCATTAATGATGAACTTTAGTTTTTACTAATGCAATTGTAGACTTGTTATCAACATAAATTTTTGTTGTTTCTTACTACTTTTATTGTAATTCTTCCAGTACTTTTTCTTAACCATACTGCATAATATACACAAAAAAGATATAACAATGTACTTTACTTCACATATTGATAATGCAACAATAGGTTGTTTCTTGAAAGACCAAGTACAAACAACTTCTCCCAAATTAAACACAAAACCAGTTATGCTTTTCTTATCTTCAAGATTTTCATCCTAGTCATTTTCATTATAACCACTGATATTCAAATTTTATGAAGATTAATAAAATAAATAATGATTGAAGGATCGTTTGATAAAATACAGAATTCTTTTTTATGCATTCAAATGTAAATTCCTTGAATTCTCCATGAACCTGCTAACCAATCCAACTCCAAATAAAATATTAGGTCTAATATATATTAAATATCATAAATACCCTTTAAGGCTTTTGTAATAAGTTGAATTCATTAATGCTTATTTTTTTTGTTCTCTTATTAGCTTAATTCAACACTCAACTAGTGTATTTACAAGTTGAAAATCTTATATATCAAATTTATTCAAGATATATGCAGCATACTTAGTTTATGAAAGAAAAATTCCATTATTAAATTGTTTCACTTTAATGCCTAGGAAGTAGGTCATAATACCTAAGTCTGTCATTTCAAATTTCTTCACCATAAACTACTTGAATGCTTCAATTATGATGAAATCATCACCTGTAAAAATTAATTCATCCATATATAAATAAATAAACATCATATTTCCTTATGAGTTGTTCTTCACATAAAAAGGCATACTTAAAAGGGCATCTAACAAAAGCATCTTCTGTAAAATAATCATTATTTTTATAGTTTTATGCTCTTAATGCTTGTTTAATTTGGCCATAAAGAGTTTTCTTTAGCTTGCACATTTTTTTTCTTCTTCTTCAATAACAGATCCAGGTGTTTGCTCTATATAGACTTCATCTTCAAGATTTTCTTTGAGAAAAACAAACGTAACATCTATCTTGTATAATCTTTATTTTTTATGTGCTTCCAATGAGATCAACAATCTCATAATTTCCACTATTACAACTGGAGCAAAAAACATTTTTTATAATTAATCTTATTATATAGTTTGTCGCTTTTTGTTACCAATCTAGCTTTTTACTTTTTAACTTTTTTCTTTTGCATTTCTTTTAATTTTGAAGATCCATTTTACTTTTATTATTTTGTGTCGTTCAAGAAGTGTTGTTAGCTTTCATGTACTATTTTTGTTAATAGCATTGACTCATTCAATGCTTTTTTCCATTTAGCTTCTTAAGAAGTTTCTTCAAATGTAATAGAATCATCACTTGTAAACGAACAAAACATATTAGCATCATCAAGATTAATTCTTTCTCTGGCATCATATATCTCTTCTATGTTTTTCTTATATATCTTGTAACTGATTTTGAAGAACCAGCCGAACTATTAGCCTGAGGAGGTGATGATGGTGCTATCTAGAATTCTTTTTTATTCTTTTGTATGTGTTCTTCTTCTATAATAAGTTGTTGTGGTTGATCTTTAATATTCCAGTCCTACATTTGCTCTTCATTAAAATACACATCTTTTAACATTACCACCATCTTAATAATTGGATTATATAGATTATAACTACATGAATTATTATCATACCCCAATAGAATACACTTATGCCTTTTTTATTTAAGTTTGATTTCTTCTCTTCTTGGATTTTGGCATATGCTACACTACCAAAAAAATCCTAAGAGGATTAACAGGGTTTCTTAAGACTTCATGCTTTTTTTAGTGTGATCTTCTAAAGTCTTTTCATAAGAAACATGCTCAACAAGTAAATAACATAAACTACTGCATGTCCACAAAATTCTTTAGGATACTTTATTATTTTTAACATAAACTTAACTATACTGGGAATGATTATATTTTTCCTTTCAAACACTCCATTTTGTTGAGGTGTTTGAGTTATAGTTGATTGATTTTATATGTCATTTTCTGTACAATACTCATCAAATCCATATGATATGTATTTTTTACCCTATTTTACTCTTAATCATTTAACTTACATCCACTTTGTTTTTTAAAAAATTTGAATTTCTTAGATCTATTCATTACTTTCTTCTTTTACTTTAATACATACACTCATGTTTTGCCATTGTAATCATCTATAAAGGTAAGAAAATACATGTTGCCACTAATTGAAGTAGGTTTAATGAGACAATATACATTCGAGTGCATCAAATCAAGAGGTTGTGCTGCTATTGAACTTCTCCTTATAAAATACTTTGTATATTGCTTTCCCATGACATATATCTCACATAATCTATTTGTATGATCTAACTTTGTCATTCTAGTAACCATCTTATTCTTCTCTAACATCATTAAATCTTTGATGATTTAACCACTCATCAAAGATGCCAAAGAGTTGAAACATTACTTATTTTTGTCTTAAAACACTTTGATTGATAGATGTTTAGATTTAGTGAAAACATTTTATTTTTTGTTATTTTTACAGAAGTAATAATCACTCCTTATTCATCAAATATGCTGAGATTTTTGTCCCTCATTTGTATTGCAAATCCCTTCTCAAGAAATTATCCTGAACACTAAATATAATTCTTTATATCTAGTATATAATAAACTACTGAAATAAATTTATGCTCATTGTTCTTTAGTTTAATAAGAACTTTGTCTTTATTTTCAATAGGTCTCTGAGAAAGATCACCCAACATAATGTTGCATTTTTCATCAAGTTCAAAGAACACTTCCAGCATAACACATATGTGATTAAATGCTCATGTGTCAATGAAATAACCTGAAATTTCAAAATAATTTTAAATATTTCAATAGTTGTATACATGTAAAGTAATGTATTTTTTACACGGTCTCACTATTATTTAGGTTTGTCAAAATATAATTACAACTAATTACATAAAAAAATATATAAAAATACAGCATTTCTTTGAACGAAACCATTCCCAAAATAGGAAAATTCACCCTTCTTTATAATCCAAGTCAAATAATTTTTTTGAATAAAACAAACATAATTTTTTATTCAACAATTGTTTGGGAGTTTTTTTTTTTTTAATTCTTTCCTAGCTAGTTAGGTTTTAGAATTGTATTTGGTTTAATTTTCATTACCTATGTCGGTTTTAGTTCCTATTTAACAATTTTCTTTTTGTTATTTTTCATATGAGATATATATTAATTGTTTATAAAATTTATTCACGACTTTTCAGTTTCCCGACCGTGAGTAATTTTAGAGCTTCGAGGAACTATACATTTTTTTTTTTTTTTTTTTTTTACTATAGGCTGCATTTTTCAACATATCTTCCTTGAAGAAGATTCTGGGAAGATGGCAGATGTGTCGAGGAAACTGGTAAGGTTGACAAAGTCAACGTCCCTCTGGAAAAGTGGGAACATAAAGGGAACAAGACTCGTTCCCTCACTTTCTTGGTTGTTTCTTTCCACGTTGACCTTTTCCTCAGTACTTGTTTATTTAATTACTGTCATTTTTCCCCAAAGGTATTCTTGCACCGAATAATATTTCCTGTAAGTGCAGTATTTTGGTTTCTCTAAGAAAATTACAAGCTCAAGGAGATGGATCCAGCACTTTACAGAGCAGTTTTATCCAATGATATTCATGCATTTATCAGTTTAGTTCTACAAAATGAAGCAATTCTTGACCAAAGAACCAGTACTGCCTCTGACACAGTGCTTCACCTTGCTTCAAAGCTTGGATTTGTTGACTTGGTGATGGAAATCATTAAGTTGCGGCCAAACATGGTAGAAGCTGAGAACAAGATGCTGGAGACTCCTCTGCATGAAGCCTGTCGCGAAGGAAAATCAAAGATTGCATTGCTGCTATTACAGACAAGTCCATGGGTGGCCAGCAAGTTTAACATGAAAAATCAGTCTCCATTACTCATCGCTTGCAGTAATGGGAGTCTCAAGGTAGCCAAGGTTTTGTTGAATCAGCCATTGTTTCTGAGGTTAGAATATGATAATCCTCTTGGTCTGACATCTCTGCATGTGGCTGCATCAAAAGGCCATACAGGTACGTGCCTATTTCGCTCGTCAATAGATAAGCATATTTACCGACTAATTAACACGCTTAATTACTAGTACTTTGAAATTGGTTGGTTACTGTTCAAGCTTCTTCTTCTTTTCATTTTATACAGATAAGCTGTATCATGTTCAATTTATGTAATAATCGATCACGGGTGTACTGATGCAGATATAGTGAAGATGATATTACGAGCGTGCCCAATAATGGCTCAGAAGATTGACAGTGACGGATGTAATCCTCTGCACTATGCTTGTAAAAATGGTCACTTGGAGATAACAAAATTACTTCTAAGGCATGACTTGGACCTTACTCTGATATATAATAACAAGGGTTTCAAACCATTGCACTTGGCAGCAATTCATGGCAATGGCACAATCCTTGAAGAATTTCTAGCTATGGCTCCCACATCATTTGATTGTCTCACAACCGATGGAGACAACGTATTTCATCTTCTCGTAAGATTCAATGCCCACAGTGCCTTCATGTGCTTGGAACGTGTGTTCGGTGATACCAAGCTATTCCAACAACCAGATCAATTTGGCAACACCATTCTGCACATTGCAATCTCCGGAGGACTCTATCATGTATGGATCTCTCTCTCTCTCTCTCTCTCTCTCTCTCTCTCTCTTTGTGTTCTTTCTGGGCACAATAGAAGCACAAACTTTAATTATGCATCATTATAGTATGATGTACACCCCCTGCCCTCTGATGATTGGTATAGTATAATGTAATTTGTGTGAGCTCATTCCAGTTAGCAGGCAGTATCATCAATGAAAGAAAAGTGGACATCAATCATCGAAACAATAGAGGATATACAGCGCTTGACATCCTCAACCATGCTGGAAGCAGTTTAGAAATCCAGGATCTTAGAGACATGTTGAAGAAAGCTGGTGGAAAATTAGGTGCTGGTCCTTTTTGGTCACAAAAATCTGAAAGCCCCAGAGATGCACTAGAGCGAGAATTTGACCTGCAGCTGGAGCTTGGTTGTGGATCTGAAAGACACCAACTTTCTCAAGCACATGCTGCGGAAAACATCCCAATCACAAAGAGCATGCCCGAATTAATCACGAGAACCGATGCAAGAGGTGAACCTCTTCAGCTTCAAGTTAACAATAATAATGATCTATCTCAATCAGAATACTTGTCAGACGAAACAAAAGGCTCCTCACTTTACAGGCATGAAAGCATAATACGCAGGAAAAAGCTAATGAAAGTTCACAAGCGCCATCATAGGAAGCAACACAAGGCATACACGGAGGCACTACAGAATGCAAGGAACACACTCACAGTAGTCGCTATTATGATTGTTACGGTGACTTTTACAGCAGGCATGATCAATCCTCCAGGTGGTGTCTACCAGGATGGGCCATTGAAAGGAAAATCAATAGCAGGCAGGACATCAGCTTTTAAGGTGTTTTCAATCACCAACAACATTGCCTTGTTCACATCCTTATGCATTGTAATAGTTCTAGTTAGCATCATCCCCTTCCGAAGAAAGCCGCTAATGAAGCTCTTGGTGGCTGCTCACAAGGGCATGTGGGTGGCAGTGTCATTCATGGCCGCCGCTTACATTGCAGCAATACGGGTGATTATGCCAGATAGTCATGGGATTGATTGGACATTTGAGGCTCTACTTTCCGTTCTCGCTGGTACTTTAGGAACAGCTTTCGTTTATCTTGGGGTTAAGTTGGTTGGACACCATCTGAGGAAATCGAAGTGGAGGAAAGAGCAGGGTGGTGCTGGTAACAACAAATATGAAAACCGTTCAATTTCTGAGAATTCTGATGTAGCGAGTGCCAGATCTTATGGTTATCATACGTATTGAATGTTTTCACGATCATATCCTGCATCCACTTCTCTCACGAAAAGCAAGAGAAATAAGGTTTTCGTTTAGCTAGCTGAACGAACCTCTTTTCGCGCATCGACAACCTTCCCACGAAGGCTCCAACTTTGGTGGGTGGTTCCTGGAAGATCATATAGTGATTGTTTGAATTTATAGTAATGATTTTTGGGTTTTTTAAAGTAAAAATTTAATTTTTTAAGAAAAGAAGTTTTCAAAATCAACAATCCAAATGTCAACAAATAATTATATTTTTCGACATAGGGATTACATTGAATTATTTGAAAAGTAAAGGGCTTGTATAAATATAATGGTTCGCGAGTACTTTAATTATCAAGTTTTAAATCTAGGATTATGCATGATTATCGCATCCATTCCTGTAATTTATTGGGATACATTAATGCCAATTCTCCATTTTTTTTTAGCATGATGGAAGGAAGGTGAACCAAAAAATCACTGTGTTATTAAGGATACCAACAACTATTTTATTGTTCGCTCCGAGCCTCTTGTCTAGCGTTGGAGATCATCTTGATGTTTTATTTTGCAGCATGGAAGGAGCCCAATCGTAACTTTTCAAATAGGTCAAGAGAAATCTCAATTTAGCACACCACAATATATAATTTTATATATATATATATATATATATATATATATATATATATTATCTAAATTTTAATATCTGAAAACCCACTAGATTCCAATTAATTTCATCGAGTCGGGTCAACTTATTAAAAATTAAAGCTCTTTCATCGATAATATACTCCATACATAAGATTTATGCTCTGTTTGTTTCAAGAAAAACGAATTCCTGGAATTCATTTTCCTTACTTTTCCATGTTTGGTAACAAGCCGAAACAGTAAGTCAACGGAAACTTAATTCCAGTCAACATAAAATCACTGCTTTGAGAAAGGAAAGAGTTTTCTTTCGGTTAAAGAAAGGAAAACACTTTTCTTTTGGCGTGCGTAGCGTATGTCTGCCCAATGAATTATTATTCACTTGCTACAATAGCAAGTGAATTATAATTCACTGCTACAGTTTCACTGTTACTGTAGCAGCGAATTATAATTCACTACTACTGTAGCAGCGAATTAAAATGCAAAGGTGTGGTCTGCTGCTCCTGAAGATGAAGATGAAGCCGGTTCTCTTGATTTATTTTATTTAAGTCTTGGGTTTTTGATTAAATCAAAGTTTAATTAAGTCCTTAATTCTTCAATTAAACTCTTGATTTCATTAATTAAAATAATCTAAAATTTAATTAAATCAATTTCCAATTAAACCCTTGATTTAATTAATTAAACTAGTCAAGAGTTTAATTAAATCTTTAAACTTCCAATCATGTTGCCCTTAACCCAAATTTTAATTCATCCTTCATTTATTTTATTTTTATTTTTATTTTTCATCATTTTTTTTTAAATAATAAAAATAAAAAAGGTCAAAATTGGGTTATGACAATTGTAAGTGATTAAATATTTTATATATATATTAGATAAACTTGAAAAAAAATTTAATTCATTAATAAATTATTTTCCAGTTCATTTTCCATAACACAAACCAAACACTGGAAAGTGTTTTCCAGTTCATTTTTCCATAACACTACCAAATATCGGAAAATACTTTCTCGGAATTCACTTTCCAGGAATTTATTTTTCCTGGAATTCACTTTTCAAAAGGAAACCACTTTCCTGCAAATAAACGGAGCTTACTCAAACCTTGTTGAAGAAAAAACAAACTTCTCTCCATTTAAACCAACCATTATTCATATATAAAATTCATATATATGTTTTCTTTTTTTTTTTTGCACCAAATGCTCTCCAAAAACACTGCAAAATGAGCCGTGTGGAACAGGGATTAATAGCCTTACTTTAATTTGATTTCTTAACCTTTAATTACTCGTCATGAAAAAAAATCCCGTATGAGAGTCTTTTTAATCAAATTTAAAGTTAATTATAGAAGAGGAACGAGATTCAAGAATCAGGAAAGGTGACAATTGATAAGGTGGGAGGATAGGCATAAAACACCACCTCCATGTTCTTCCAAAAGAAATAAATTATAAATCTTGCGGTCCTATCATATATATATATATATATATATATATATATATATATATATATATAAGGACAATAGTGAGGTGACCCACCAAGGAAATTCAATATTTCTCTGTACAGAAAACTAAGAAAATATCTCCTCATAAGCATGCCCTTAATTCTATATCTAAAAGAATAAATAAATTTGGGAATCACATCTTCGTCATGAAACAGTGCTATTGTTTTTGCAAAGGACAAACTTGTAATTAAAGTATAAATAAAAGTCAATCAATTTAAATTAATTTGTCAAACTTAAAACTTAGGTTAGAAGATCAAGATAATACAAAAACAAAAACGTAAAAAATCACAAGACTGAAAAGAAAATAAAAGGAAAATAATTTAAAAAAATAATGTCAACTTGCATTAACTTTTTAAATTCATAACCCCGAATATTACATCAAAAACACTATCTAAAAAATTACAAAATTCAATTCTCAACCAATTAAATATTAAAGGATTAACTTAAAAAAACAAATATTAATTACATAGAAGAATCTAAAACAAAAATTGATAGTTAAAAAAATAGGGATCAAAATTCAAATACAAAATAAATTCTATTTTTGATTGAAGGGTGAAATTAAAAAGAAAAATTAATTTAACAAAAGAAACAAAAAATAAATATAAAGAATGAGAATTAAAATTGAAATTACAAACCAAAAATTTTTATTGAAGAGTGGAATTGAAAAGAAAAATCAATTTAACAAAAAGCCCAAACAAATAATCAAAAGAATGAGGGCCAAATTGAAAAAAAAAAATAATATATATCAAATTGGGATGGAAGGAGGAAATTCAAAATCAATAAAACTTCTACTAAAAGACCAAGAAAAGAAAATTAAAAATCAAAAGAAAACATACTAAAATTGAAGTACCAACGACAAAAAGGGCTAAATTGTTATTTTTGAGGAGGAGAGAAAAGAACGGAAAAAAAGGCATATTAGTGACAAATCAGACAACCACCATCGACATGCGCCGCTCCACCAAGAAGAAGATGTGGCGACGTGTCCAATAACATGACAAAATGATATTTTTAGACATTGGGAGGCATTACACACACCTTCTGTTTGCAAGTAAGCGTGCAACAAGAACCCCATTTTTTTTTGTATTATTTTATATATGTTCAAATATTAAATTACTCTTAAGTAGACTTAATAATAACAAAAAACCATTATAAAAATATGAAAATGCTCATTGACACTAGTTATAAGTTTTTTGCTTTTAAGGGTGTCTTATACTTTTCATTATGCTTTTAATTTTTTTATTATGTTTTTATTTGGTAAAATATCTCTTAACCTGATATCATAATACAAAAATATCCTTTAACGATAGTTTTATTTTTATTTTTTTTGCATTCAAAGATATTTTGATTGTTTCATTGTGTGATTAAAAAATAAAAAGATTTATTTTTACTCAATTAATTTAATAATAAGTAATAAATTCTACGGAAAAACTTTAATTTCTTTAAAAATCAATGTTAAATGTTTCTGGTGAAAAGATAAAATCATCATCACAATATTCAAGTAAATAATGTTTTTGAATACGCATCAAGACTGTTTTTGCAGAGATATTTAGCTTCTTTTAATAGTTTTGGTGAATGATTAGATAAACAAAGAATTGTGTCTTTAGTGGAACTTACACGTTGCCAATTTTTGTTTTCATTCCATTGTTTTTCAAAAAGTACTACTGATCGAGCAAGACTTCTCGACGATGATTTGGGTTTTATTAAGTGTTAGGTTTGTCTCTTCTACTATTGAAAAAGCAGAGTGATAATGAAGCAATTAAGGCTCTAATCAATCAAATCCCAACTCTAAATATTATTATGGTTTCATATCATATCATATATATATAAAATACACAGGCAAAAGTTGGGTTATGATGATGGTGGCTTGTAGGATAAATGGGGGTTATTTTTCAACAAACCAAAAACAAAAAATGTTTCATTAAGTCTCGTATTAGCTGACAAGAAAACCTCCTCCCTTTCTACAAGAAACTGATATTAAGTTAAAGCAAAGTTACTGCTAATATAATAATTATTAAAAATTTATATGATTATTAATTTTAGAGTTTGTGAGATTAATCGAGATGTGTGTAAATTAATCTAAATACTCATATTAATAATAAAAAAAAAAGCTAGAAAAAAAATAAATAAACCCCAGAATCATAAAATATTAAAACAAGTGATTAATGACATTAGATTTTACCAAATTGCCTCATATCTAGAAGTGAGAACAATATCTAAAACGGATTAAAGCCAGTGGATATGATGTAAATTTAATGGTTTTTTAAAGTTAAAATACTCTTAAAATGCTCTGCAAAATAATTTTTATATATTTTTAAATTTTTTATCAACATATTGAGATTAAATTCATTATGAGCATATCTAAATATAATATTTATATATGAACTCATATATTCATGTAAATAATATTTCTTGCGAACTTTCTATTCTGTATTATAAAATAGGAAGCAAACTCATTTAATAATTAGTCCAAACCTCAAAAAATAAAGGAAATCAAATATATCTTATGAAAAGTAAATTTTGCTAATTGTTTTGGATAAATGAGAAAAATTCCATATTGTCGGAGATATCGAGAAATCTTTCTTTTAAAATAAAAGAACAGAATATTGAGGAGTCTCTCTTGTAATCTCTCAACTCTAGACCTTTTCTACTGTGTACTAAAAATAAAACCATCTTCTCACGAGCTCATTCCCACTGGAATGAAGTTGTGCCAAAATAGACGCACGCCCAGTGGGACTCGAACCCACAATCGCTTGATTAGAAGTCAAGCGCCTTATCCATTAGGCCATGGGCGCTTCTTGTCACCTTTACTCACTAGTATTTACATAAACAATATATTCATATTTAAAAGTAAGGATTACCAACATTATTTTCATTTGTCTTGTCTTCATTTATAATAAACCATAAGCCAAACTTCAAAGGTGAAACCCAAATCCAAAACCGTCTTTAATTAAAAAATTTAAAACCTTAAACTAAAATTAAATTCTAAACAATAAACTCCAATCTAAAATCACAAACTCAATAATAATAATAAATAATAAAATAACAAATGGAGAGTAGGTACCAATGAAGAAAAGCATATTATCTTTAAGAGCATTTAGGATTGGCCAAGAAAAAACAAGTTAGTATACAATGAAATTATGTTTGCTTAAGAAAATTAATATACAATGAAATTGTGTTTGCTTAAAAAAATTGTTAGAGAGATTAACGTATAATGTTGTATGAGAAATGAATTTTGATGAGTTTGATTATGTAAATAAAATGAATAGATTTATATATGGTAGTGAATTGGAGTACTGATGAAGATTATTGTATTTAGATGCCAAATATTATTGTGTAGTACTTGATTCTTTCACTCTTGAAAGGGAGAGTTTTGATTAAAAATTTTAAGAGTAAAATCATGGTATAAAAAAGGTTGTAGTGCTGGCTAAGAAAGAAATAAATTGGAAGTGAATGTGATTATGATCATAGTTGTGAAAATGTAGTATATATATGTGAATGCTATAATGGTTTATTTTTTTCATTGAAATATTTTTTACTATTTTAAATAAAATATGATTTGGATTAATTGGTTCTTGGAAGGCTGAAATTAATGATAGTATAACATATATGAAGGGGCAATGCTTGTTTGAATGATGAGAAGACAAATAGAAATGCTTAGTTGTTTGTAAAATTAAAGAAAAAAAATGAGAGGGTTTCATAACCAAAATTTCAAAGGAGATTATGGCATGTAAATGATAAAATTTAGGATAAGATTCTTCATGGAAGTTATATCTAAGGGTTACTGAGCTTACATAAATTAAAGCTATAAAACTCCGGATATGAGTTAAAATCTAAAGGGAGGTTGAACTAGAACCATATTGGATAATTTTATATGTTGTGATTATAGGTACTTTTGGGTGCTTTAATGAAAAAACTGAGTTTTAATTACTTTAGTAAATTTATAGCTCTATATATTAGTTTTTTTATAAAGACAAGACACACTTAAAATAGCGAATCCAAATTGTATTTTTTGTATTATTATTTCTACTCAAATGGCAACAATGTTTATAGTAATCCTAGTTGTCATCAAAATGGTACCCACTTATGGAATAAAATTTTAAATGATGTTAGTGTGGTCTTTTCTAACAATATACATTGTACACACTGTGATATCTTAAACAAATGCAAATTTTTATGGTACATCCCATGTAAGTACCTTTTCGCATTATGATGCGTTACATATTATAATTACATATAAGTTATTGATGAATATCAAACTCGGTATTCTAACACATGTGCAATGTGTCACCACTTAATTGCATTAATTAAATAAGTCTTTGTACTAAAAGTTTGTCCAATAACCAACTTAGCACATCCTACTAGATTTCTATGACTAATATCCCAATAATTGCAAATCATATCATCAAATTCAACATCATCATCATCAAATTTAGAAATAGAAGGTTCTATTATTCCATTTTCACCTGAAGTTTCAACTAAACCTAAATTACCATTCAATCTTTTTTTTCATCAGGTTCAAAGTCATAATCAATGCCAATATTACATGATCATACATATTTGGATTAATTAATCTTTATAAAATTATAGTATCAGTGAAAAGTTAACTTCCACCCTTAATTATCCTATATGAACCACCCGGGACTGTTGATGCTTGTGTACTTCTTTGAGTAAACATAAGGATCAGGACATCAAGATACTCACTGTTTCATAATAAAAAAAAAAAGTGTACTTGTTTAAGTTTAACTATTCAAGTACATCTCAATGATTTTCGATCCATTTTAGATGGATAACTCTACCATAATCTTAACTCATGTTACAAGAAATGGGTATGGTAAATACTCGAATAAGACATTCCTTAGTTGAGCATCCTTCAAGTACTATTACTTTAACATCATTATAATTCCACCTAATTCCTCCATCTATAACTTGTTTAATTTTGACTATTGAATGTTAAACTAGCACTGATAACCACATTAATTACTCCATTTTAAGTCATATTATTGTTCATATCAATAACAATAGACCTAGTATATTACATAACAATAAGACATATTCTGTAAAAACACATTCTCAATTATAGCAATTAGTCATAATCGTCATGTAAACCTTAAACTAATCAAATTTATACAAATAATTATTTATATAGGCATCAATTACAACAAATCATATCAAAATTGTATCAATTTATACCTAATTGCTTGAACTGAACGAATATTCTCAATTACAACAATTAGTCAAAATTCTTCAACGTAAAACATTAATTGATAAAATTTATATATCAAATTGATTGTTATAGATAACATCAAATAATCCGTCCATCAATTCATACCTAATTACTTTAAGAAAAAAAACATTCTCAGTTATAGCAAATTTGTCTCAATTTCTATGTAAACCCAAATTGATTAGATTTTATAACATTAATTACAACAAATCATACCTAATTACATCAATTCATACTTAATTACTTGAATTTGGACAACATTTCTCAACAACAACAATTAGTCAAAAAATTTCATTATAAACCTAATTGATCAAATTTATATATTATCAAATTGATGTGTTGTTTATAACATCAATTGTAACAAATCATACCAAATTGCTTTAATTGGACAAAATCTTTAATGATTGTTATCACACTAGCATAACTATTGAGACCTCCTATATTAAAGGGAAAATAAAATGGAATCGCCACCTATTAATTAACAAAAAATTAGAAAATTCTAAAATGAGCTCCTATTCCATATATTTCAAGTATAACAGGGTGTAATTATGTTTAATGAAAAATCTAACATCACCCTTACTATATTCTTTCAAATATCGTAAGGTTACCTTTGCCATGTATTTTCTTGTAAATTTATTTTTTGCATGTTATTATTTGCCTGAATTGTTTTTAAGCTTATTTGAAAGTTATTTTAATTTAATTATTCCAAAAAAACTCAATGTTTGTCCCTAAGAATACAAACTCATCGATTAAACCATTTATTGAAAAAATTTAACAATCATTCAAAAAATAGGAGACTTGTTGATTTATGCCATCTAAAAATTCAACATTTGTCTCTAAAAAGAGAAGATTGTTAATTAGGCATCCGTAGAATTTAGCGTTCTTCCTTAAAAACAGAAGGCTCATTAGTTAAAAACCATTGGTGAAAAATTTCATGTTCATCTCTAAAAATAGAAGACTCCTTGATTAGCCATTCATAAATTTGATGTACATTTTTTAAAAATTATAAAACTTGTCGACTTGGATTTTTATTAAAATTGACATTAATTTCTAAAAATAGGAAATTTGTTGATTTGGCCTTTTACAAAAAATTTGATGTTGGTCCATATAAATAGAAGACTTGTCGATTAGTTCATTCAAAAAATTAAATGTTTGTCCCTAATAAATAAGAGACCCGTCAATTTATTCATTTTAAAAAGTTTGACATCTTTCCTAAAAAAAAGATACATTGATCTCGATTGTTTTCACAACAAATTTCTACAATGTGCTCACATGATGAAAATCCTTAACTTATTTTTTTTTTGTTTTAAATATGCATGATGCAGCAACACGTTCAAGTTTAATAAAGCATAATATTAAGATAGAGAGAAGAAAAAACAAAACAACATAAGAGTACTTGCTTGTTGTTGGCTTCATACACTTGAACAAGCAAAGAAAACAAACCTCATATCATGCATGATCAAACTAGTTCCTTCTTAGCCAATAAAACCAAGATTGAAAGCATAATCAAACCCTCTATGAACCATAAATTTTCCACACTCATGCATCATGCTTCAAGAAAGGAAAATAAAACTCATTTATAATTTTTTACCATATATTCCGAAACAAACTTCATGAATTTGCAAACATAGCTTCTAGTATTTGAAAACCAAAAGTTGTCTTCACATACAATAAGCATAAAAGGCATGAACAAAGACCATTTAGTTTAAGAAAGAAAGATGAAAACTCATATGGACAAAGTTGTCGTTGTTGTTGTCTCTTGTCGATACTGTTGTTACTGTTTGGAGCTGTTACTGGTTTCAAGGTTGTTGCTACTGTTACTTCCTGGAGGTACTTTTATAGTTCTTAGAACATCCAAACCTCAACAAAATAATTATTGTTGGATTATGAATCCATCTTTAAAGTTTTCATTTTTAATTAATGATGGATCTTCCACTGATCACACGTAGAACTCAACGTTGGCTCGAATGAAAAATGGATTGGTCTGATTTGAACTCTCACGCATGCAACTTCAAGCCCTTAAGGCATATCGATCTTCAAAACCTAAACCAAAATGAAAATCAGACCTGTCAACTCAATTAATTTGGTATAGCTACCGAAGAAGACACTCTTGCATTTGTGAAGCCTAAAAAGTAAGTTGATTCTAGCTATATTCATACCCTATTGATTCAAAATCACAAAGATTATTCATCATAACCACCAATCATCCTTCATTATATTGGTTTTTAGTTATAGGGTTAGAAGCTAACACACTACCAATAGGATGGATGCACTCCTGCAGATAGGGCTACCTGTCCCTAATGATGAGGATTAGCAAACAACTTAACTAATAACACCAGCTAGCTAGTTTGCATTTAAAATTAAGATTAACGTCTTGATTGATTGTAGCTCACCAATCTATCAATAAAATATCTAATGAGTTATCTTCTACATATGCCAATGGACCCTTCTTATTTCCATTGAAGATTTAGACAAAGAACTCAAAGCAGTATTTTCCTCTTCTTAAATTCAATTGGTCCTAACATCTTTCAAGAAATAAGAAAAATGAAAAAATCAGCTAAAATGGGATTCTAATTTTCTTTAAAACTCTTAAAATTCTGAATATGAAACTCACCAGCTAATTAGGACTAGTTTATCCAGTAGTAGGTGTGTAGGTCAGCTTCATTAAAGTTATGTCCCCTTAGAGACTAAACAGAACTCCAAGGAACAATGGCTTATAACATGACATATATTTCAAGAAGAAACAATATATATTTTTTAGGAGTGTAATTCAACTGATTAGATCCTGAGTTTATTCTCTAGAGGTCACTAGTTCGAGTTCTACAAACTTCAGGACTACCGAAAGCTTACATGATCGTTAATTTCAGGATCCGTAGGATTAATTGAGATACACATAAGTTGGCTCGAACACCAATGTTTTTTCTAAAAAAAATAAGGAACGTATGTGAACAGAACCTTTCTTTGGACCTCTAACAGTTGAATGGCCTTTCCTACAAGATTGGACAAAACCTTCCCAAGAGAACTCTCAATGTTCTCTACCTTAAATTGATCACAAATCATATATGATTCCACCTAACTTAACAATAGTAACAGGCCCGACATTATTTTTATGATGTCTTTATAAAAATTGATTATAATTAATACAAAAATTGTCTAATTTAAGTAATGCGTATATCAACACTGGACAAACTAGGAAGGCAATCTTATTGCCAATGCCAAACCATTTTATATTTTAAACTAGAGTTATAATCCCCCCCCAAACACACACAACACATATAGCCACGGTAAAATGGTGTTTTGATGGTTTTTTTTAGGTCTAGGATCACTTTCACTCCTTTATGCCCTTTCATCCTCTTTTGTTATTCTTTTAGCATATGGTATGCTATCAAAGACCTTTGCTTTTAGAAGTTAAGACAAGGGATCTTTCTAGGTTCTTCTTTTCACTCTAAACCGTTGATCGAACATCTACTCCATTTTCCTTTCCTGAAATCTCTTTATCTACTCATATTAAAATACCAATGACCTTAACTATTTCATTTGCAAGTTCCTCAATGATTTTTTTTTTTTGTCGGAAGGTTGTAGGAGATGCTTTTGCTTATTTTCTAGATACCTATACGTCTTTTCAAGATTTATCATTTAGCAAAGCCCCTTTTTTAGGGATTTTCTATTATGTGAATTCAATCTAGATCTCATGGATTTTGTTCACAGTTATTATGTATTTTTTTAGGTTTTTCAACCACTTTCTCATCATTAGTGAACGTTTTCAAATACCTTCATTCTTATCATTTTCTATTTTTTGCCCCTAGTATAGGGTGTGATCATAACCAGGGTTATCTTACAAAAAAAACTCCACTTGAGCTTAAATTAGGATTGCAAGAGACATTCATCTCTAAGGGATATAAAAATTAGGTTTTTCCTCATTTCACAAGACTAATAAATTTTAACCTCATATCATAGTCATTTGCATAGAATTGTTTTACGACTTCATTACTCATGAAAACATCAAATTTTGTGTTGCTATCTAATTTTTGAAAAAAAGAATTCAAAAATAGCAAAAGAAACCAAAAACCCAAAAAAAAATGTTTTTTGACGTCTTTGTGTCACTTGTAGCGTCTTTTTCCTACGCGTTCAATTGTTGATGTGACATTGAAGTTATTGTTTTTTTAAATCAAAAAATTTACAAGGGATCAAATTATTAAAAGAACGAAGTTAAAGGACAATTTGTTTTGGTTTGCTTGGTCACCAAGTTTGCTTGGGAATCAAGAAATTAAAAGTAACAAACTTTTTTTTTACCTATAAATAGCTGCCTAAAACACTTTAAAAAGGGGAGCCATAAAAAAGACTTAAAAATAAAAAACATTACCTCTTTTTAAGCTTGTTGTCGCTCTTTTTTTTTTTTTTTCTTTTTTCCCAAACTTGCCACGTTGAAAATCTAGAAGAGAAGGAGAGCAACAATAGACCTTCTCTAATCTTGAGTCTTGACATGCTTCCTCTAGCATTCGTAAGGTGTACCACTAGTATAGGGAGAAAGAAGAAGATGTTGTGCATCTCGTGGATTGGCCCACTTTCCTCTAAGCTCTATTGTTGTGTGTAGTGACGCACCACCAGTTACAAACCTCTTCGAACGAGTATAATCGATGCGTCATCGAAGACCAACCCACCATAACCAAAAATCTCAGCCTCATCATTTCCTTTTCTTTGCCAACAACTACTCGAGTTGATTGAAACAAATAAAAAGAAGATTAAAAATAGAACAAGAAAAGAAGGAAAATAAAAACAAATGCTTGTGTTTTCTTTCGTTGTTATAGGTCACGGTGAGAGCTATTGTTGGCCTAAGGAGTAAGAAAAGGAGAAACAACTCCAGAACCACCCATTCTTTAGGTTTCACTTGCGGCAGTGTGTGAACCCATACATTGCCAGTGGCGGTGGTGCATGAAGCACACGTGCCCCCACTATATTTGCAATTTCAAGATCTTCTGGCATGGATATTGAGTTTCCAGTAGCCTCTTCAAGCTATCCTCAGCCTTCAGAAGGTCCGTTTTTGGATTTAGATGATTTATTATGTATTTTTTTTTATTATGATATACGGTTAATTATAATATTGTGTAAATATTTTGTAATTTGTATAGGTTAATTAGTGAAAATATTGATGGGTGTGTATGTTTGTATTTTTTTTTATATGTTTTTAAATGTTTAAACCAAAAAGATAAAAAAGAATTAAAATTTTTAATTATATACAATAAAAATATCTAAAAAATATATAAAAAAATCATATCATTTGGTATTTTTATATGAAAAAAATATATGTGTGTCTCAACATGTATTTTAGGATCTAATAACCTGTTTATTAAATTCATAAGAATTTGGTCAATATTTCAATAAACCATTATTTTTTTAATTCATGAGAATTAATTGTTAAAAATTCATGTATAGAATGTTGGACCTATAAGTGAGACTAATATTTGAAATATTGGAGTTGACTAGGAAATTATCATAGTTATTCTAAATATTCACCAATTTTAATTAAGCGTATTTTTTACTGTAATACACAAATTACAAAGAACGTTTTTCTAAGAATTTATTTGAATACACGAGTCCATAATAAATTCTTAAATACCAGATTTATTCAAATAAGTAAATCTCAAATCCTAAACTATAGATAGACTACTGACCAAAAAACCATCAAAACCTCTAAATCACATTAACCACCAAAAGCAGCTTACCTCAGACAGGGGTGCACTAGGGATGCTAATACTCTCATAGGCTCAGGATAGCTATATTCCCTAGTGGAGTCGCCATTTTGTCACACGTGTGCGCACAATGTTGCGACGTCAGGATCAAGGAGTCGTCTCATAGTTGTTTGGTTCAGTGTCAATAAAAGACTAGACTGGATTTATTTGAAATTCGAGGGTAAAAAACTGGTTATGGCTAGAGAAAATATAAGCACCCCTAGCACACCATACATAAGATAAACTACATTGTATGGTTTAAAAAGTGTTGATGGTTACTAACCGGTGCTCCAATCTATGTAGCTCAGAATGAAATATTTACACTTATGAATAAATCTGGCACTTCAATTTATTATGGGTTCGTATGCCCAAGTAAATTCTAATTGGAAGAATCCATGTACGTGCCCTAACATGGTTTACTTATCCTGAAAAAGTGAATTTTTTTTCCCACAATGATGAAAAATACTCCCAATTAAAATTGGTGAATATCCAAAATAATTCTAAGAATTTTATAGTCAACTCCTGGTAATTAAACATCATCTTACTCGTAGGTCCAACATTTATACCAAAATAGTGGCCATTAATTTTCATGAATTAAAGTTTTTAGAGTTATTAAAATATTGGTCAAATCCTTAAAGAATTTAACAAACTTACTTAAATTTCAAAAATACATATAAAATGTTCTAAAACAATGCCAAAAAAAACATTTTCCATTTCTTTTTAAAAATGCAATTAACTAGTCAAATATCACGAAATGTTTAATTGATGAGAAATAAGAAATAATTTTTACTTTAGCTTATAATAAACATTAATATGTTTTTTAAAACTAACTTAAATGATAAATCTTCATTCATTCAAAATCATATTAAAAAGAGAAATTACATTAACTTCCTAAGGTTTTGTTTTAGATGCACTTTCCTTTCACGTTGAAAAATTACATTTTTCAAACTATTATTAAATATAGTTTTTATAACACTTTATATGATAAGTCAAAAACATATTAAAATCAGTCAATAAATGAAATATTACATCTTTATCATAAACTATCATTACAAATTGATTTAAAAAAGTAGTCATTTGCTATTTCTTTTTAAAAGCAAACAAAAAGTTTATTACTTACCATTGACTTACTTAGTTCTTTTTCCTCCATTAACAACATTAAATCATCTTCATTTGTTATCCATGAACACCATTTTATTATCTTCTTTCTCTTACCACTATTATGTTTATACCACCAGTTTTATAAGTTTTTAAAAAAACCAAGAGACAACACACATACCTCATATTTATCCTAACATTATCAACATGTATTCATTTGCATCAATATAAACTTTATACAAGGCACCAACTAGGTTGAAATCAAGTTTAAGAATAAAAAGTGTAACAAATATAGGAAAAGAGATATTGTCATGATATCAAACTGAAGCTAGCAAAAACAAGATATTCTATAAATATGATGATAGGTCATATGAAAATACCTTCATTAACTAGTGTAAACACATTAATAAAACTAGAATCACTGCTAGAGGATGTGATAATAATGATACAACTTAAAGTGAAGAAAATAAAAGATGAAGAATAAGGATCAAGAATTGCAATATGAAAACGACAAGCTTTACAAATATAAAGTTAATGTTGATAACAAATTTATGTTGAACAAATAAAAAATGAGAATGAAATAAAATTAACCCTTATTTATCATAGTGGTAAATCATCCAAATAATAGTACTAGTTAAAACAAACTTTCAAAAATATAATTTAAGTTTTTAAGCAAAATAAACTATTTATATAATAAATATCAATAACAACATCAATCTTACTCATTTCTTATTGATACAACTTGTTTGAGTTTAAGGTTTAAGAAGATATACAAAATTGATCTCAAACTTATCATTTTTAACAGTATGTTAAACATGATTAAAAAGTATCATAATTATATTTCAAATTTAAAAATCAAGCATACATATGAGTCACTGTAATATGCACCGCTATATTTCTGCCACTTTTTCCATCCCCGGCATTTTTAGCCCCCTTGCCACCTTTTTTTTTTATTTTATACTAGCTTCCATAGTTGCAATAGATTGAACATTAAACCTATTCAAACATTGTTGTTTTGGCCAACATTAAAATGTTTCAACATTATCCTTTATAAAACATTAATTTTTTTCAAACATTATTACTATGACAAGCCTCAAGTATATGATCAAATAACTTGCATATATTACATCTATTTGTCGAAGACTTTTTCCTCGGGATCTTGGTTGGTATTTTTCTTTTTCTTCTTTTGTTTTCTTTTCTTTCAAGGTCTACCCAAACCTCTTTTAATGTCTAGAGACAAAACTACTACATCTCTTTCATGTGGATGAAGATTAGTTTTTGGTAATGGTGGACTATGTAACTATAAGTTTTATCTCAAGTCATAATTGCTAAAAATATATTATGACAATCATTTTGTTATCATTCTAAATCACTGCTTTTATAAGACACGCAAGGAATAGTGTCTACATAAATGCATATACCGTTTTTCATTCACCAAGATAAAATTCTCTTATTCAAATTCATTGAATGTCTACGCCACCCCCCAAACACTTATATTTATTGAGACTTGTAGGAATCATTCTCAAATCTCTATATTTTTTCATTACCTTGTCCAACACCTGTTTTAGTCCCCGACTTCAACTTTATAAAAACAATCATGGGAACCTGGACATTTACTTCAATCTGATCTTGTTCACGTAACAACATTAATTGGCTATACTCTTTATACTTCACAACCCAATGATTCAACCACCTTGTTTGTTACATTACAAAACCGTTCACAGGGGCATACTAATTAGTTGCAAAAGGGATTTTTTTTAACTAATTAACTGCACCATTATTAATATCACTTAATATCTTTGAATGGCTACAATAGTTGAGGTTTGTATCACGAGTTTTAAAAGAATCACAAACCCCTATTGTCAGCTCTACTTTATGGTATCCTTAATAAAAAAAAAAAAGAATTGCATAAATATGTTTTCCACTATTTTGTGTTATTTTAGAGAATATTCTCGTACCAACGCTATAATGTAAACTATATAGTTAAATTCATAATCAAACAAACATTATAAACACAAAATAAAAACAAATAAAGAGTTACAAAGTATATAAAGACTAATCCCTCTCTGTGTATCACACATATGCCCAAATGCGTTTATTACTTGATTCTAATTTTTGATTAGAGCCATGCAAAACATGCATAAACCATCTTTATTTTCATCTCTCCAATACCATATATACCTAAAAATAATCCATTATTCACATCTATTGTGACTGATGGGCATCTTAGAGAAATTTGTTGTCAGCAACACTCCTCCATATTACACCATTTAAATGACAATCATTTTACAAAAGCCATCATTCATGACTTTCAATTAGATATAGCCTCTTTGAAACTTTCAAGGAGAATGGATAACAAAATTAAAAAATAGGGTCAATAGACTCTTTTGAAACTTTCAAGGAGAATTGATAACAAAAATTAAAATTAGGGTCAAACCCTCTATAAGGATTAAAATTAGGGTCAAACCCTCTATAAGGATTAAAATTATAGTTAAAATCTTTCAATAATTAAACATAGCTAGGCAAGTTCTTATACAACTTATTACGACTATCTTCTACTAAATCTCTAGCTTGTATTCTAGCCTTCTATAACTTTAATAGTTTAGGTTTTATTCTAAATTGATCATCTAAAATGGTTTTAAAAGCTTCATTATATATGTTAAGGTTAACATTAAATTATGAGTAGCACTTTTTTAGTTGTCCATATAGAGCTAGCAACCTTGATGATGAGTGGTCTAATATGTTTAACTTTCGGTAACTTAACATTAAAATTGTCTATCATATCATAAAGAAGCATAAATCCTTTATATGTAACCATTACCCAAACATTATGCATTTATTTTCTTCTTTTGATTAAAAGTTTCTTTCTAGTGAGAACCATTGTCTATTTTTATTTTTCCTCAACATTTGCATTGAAGTGATACTTATTATTAAATACTTAACACTCTTAAAATATATGGACACATAAGTTGAAATCCTAAATCTTTTGCATTTGAATTAGAGTAAGATAAAAAAAAAATAGTTTTCCTTCTTACTATTTTCATCGTCATTATTGTCAAATTTCCCCCTTAAATTAATTTCATCATCCTCACTACTTCATTTCCATTCATCCTCGGAATTAGAGCCATCATGTAATTTAGTCCCTATTAAAAAAACCACTATTGCTATGAATGTTGTCAATCCATTTATCATCATCTTCATTTATAAATCCAAACATCTTTATCTACATTAAAACATATATTACTCCTACAAGTTTCACCCAGGTTTTTTTTTTCTAGTTGTACCCAATGTTTCTTTCCTATCAATTATACCATAATCAAGTTTAACTCCAAACTCTTCTACAACAATATCTTTACTAAATGTATCAACTTCATCATTTAAACCATGTTTATTAATTATATACATACCCTATTGCTCCCATGAATACCATCATCATCATCATCTTTTCATAAACAGAAAATTACTTAGTAGGGAGGTTCACCATCAATAGGTTTACTAGAGTAGCATTTAGACATGCAAAATTGAAGAGGCCCGTATTTGGGATCTACATCAGCATACTAATGAATGTCTACTTCATCTTCATATGCGTCATTAAAAACTTCATTGCCTTTGTCATCACTAATTTATAAATCCTTTAAAGTCAATATTAAACACTTGTTTACATATAAATAATACATATATGTAAGATGTATAGTTAATGCCATAATTTTCTTAGATGAAAGTGTCGCTACCGTGGTACATGAAAACATTTAGCATTTATAACATAAAAACATTTATTTAAATATTAATAAAGTTAACTAACTTTAAAATTTAGAGCTTAACTCTATCAAGTAAAAAGTAACGTACAAAGAAAAAAATTTAGAGCTTTTGAAAACAAGAACACAAATCATTTATAATAGCATTAGAGTTAGGGACTGTAAATAATGAAGATTTAACATAAGAAATTAGACCACGATTGCTTTTTTTAGGGTTCTGTTAAGGTAACATATAATGTAAAGACATCTCCCTACCCTAAGAAAGAGATTTTACAGCCATATTAAACAAGTTTGATAAACACTTTCATGGTATCAAAGCTTGGCTGTAAATTGTAATCATGGTAGATTCATCTTCTTCATACCTTACTCTTTTACTCAACACAATGGTACACATGCTCACCATTAAGCTGACCTTTTCTAATTATCTGTTGTAGAGAAATCAATTTTTTCTCTTATTAATTAGTCCAAAACTCTTTGGTTTCTTGGATGGTAGCATCACTACTCCATGTACATTGCAAACCAGAACGACACTCACACGTGTTCCAACACACAAGGGTTTCTTCGATCTGTAATTCCATAAAAAAAATAAATGAAAGAGAGATATTTGAGTTAACTACTCAAAGAAGTGTTGTTTTTATTTCATCTATCCCATCGCAAAGCGATTACAATCAAAGAAATAGAAAAAAAAGTTGGACTCTTAGACTCCTAAAACAACTCCATTAAATCGAGAAACAGTCCTGAATTAATTAGGAAATAAAAGCTATATGAAGAAACAAAAAGAAAACTAAACTCTTAGACTCCTAAAAAAAACAACCCTAAATTAATTGGGAAAATAAAAGCTAAATGAGGAAACATGATGAAAACTCCAATTGTCACATAAGAAACTTAAAGTGCGCAATTGTAATAGTTATGACCCAACAAAGTTACGCCCTTTTGTTGTTTTGGGTGCTCTAAGCGCCCCAAATATAAGCTTGCCACCTAGTTCGTATCATCCTCCCCAAGCTGAGAAGATTTATACCACAAATTCGGTAGATCTTCATCCTCTAATGATGAATCCTCATGGAAAGGAACCAGGTGTTTGACATTAAATACATCTGCTGTGTGAATATGACTAGGCAACTTGAGGTGGTAAGCATTTGAATTAATTTTCTCAATAATCTCCATTGGACCAATCTTTCGTGCATATAGTTTGTTGTACTCACCTATAGGAAAAAAATCCTTGGTTAGCATAGCCCAAACAAAGTCACCAACCTCAAAATCGACAAGACGCCGATTTCGGTCCACATCTCGTTTGAATTTGGCAATAGATTCTAGCAAGTTCTATTGAATAAGGTTGTGAATGTCCTGCAGCTGAGTGACAAAATCCTCTACCATGTGATTTACTTTGGTGTTGCTCGAGAGATTAGCCAGGTCAAGTGGACATCATGGGAGAAGCCTGTACACGATTTCAAAGGGTCTGAGCTTGGTGCTACGATTGACTGTATGGTTATGAGCAAACTCTTCCTGACTAAATTTCTTGTCCTAAGATTTTAACTGATCACCCACCAAACTACGAAGAAGATTACTTAACGACCTGTTCACCACGTTGGTTTGCCTATCTAACTGAGGGTGATAAGCACTGCGGAAGTTCAAGTAAGTATTGACCATCTTCCATAGACTCCGCTAGAAATGGCTCAGGAAACGAATGTCCCTATCCGACACAATTGAATCTGGCAGCCTATGCAACTGATAAATTTCTTGAAAGAATAACTCAGCCACATTAACAACATCTTTCATTTTCTTGCACGGGCTAAAATGAGCCATTTTTAAAAACCTATCTACCACTAAGAAAATGGATTCGAATCCCCGTTGTGTATGCGGGAGGCCTATAACAAAATCCATGTTGATGTCGGACCATGATCATATTGGAACAGAAAGTGGCATGTACAAACCGGCATTGGTGGGTCCTCCCTAGGCAACTTGACAGACTCGACATCGCGCAACAAAACGACCAACCTCTTTCTACATTGATGGCTAGAAGTAGGATGCAGCCACTAGTAAGTAAGTCCGATCTCTTCCCACGTGTCCTTCTCCGTCCAGTTCTTGTATGATTTTGGTTCGGAGACTACACTTAGGATTACATAGTTGGATGCCCTTGAAAACAAACCCGTCTTGGAGAACAAAGTCACTGCGTTGGTTGTTTTGAGTTTTCTCTAACACAACAGCAAAAAAAAAGGGTAAATGCATATAAATTTTGAAAGGAGTCGAAACCCAATACCTTGACATGCATGTCAACCAATAAATTTTTTCGATGACTGAGGGCATCGACTACTCGGTTCAGTGTACCTGCCTTATGTTTGATGATAAAAGTGAATTGCTATAAGTACGCAACCCAAGATGCATGTCGAGATGAAATCACATCTTTACTTCCCATATGTTTAATGGCATCATGATCAGTGAATAAGAGAGACTCCGAAGAAACAGATAATGTTATTAATGCCTTACCGCTTGAACCACTACATAAAAGTCAACGTCATAGGTGTTGTACCGTAAGTAAGTTTCTCACTGAAAAAGGCGACAAGCTTGCCATTTTGGCTCAGAACCGCCTCGATTCCTAGCTTTAAGGCATAACTACAATACTTGACAATCATAAGGCCTAATTTGTCATTCATTGTTAATTCCTTTTGCCAATTTATGCATGCTCCAACAGAGGACGTCCACTTTCGTGCACTCAAATGCATTTTGCGATACATTAAAGGTACAGTTCACTATGGTTTTCAACTGCAGCAACATTCCACTCATGAAGCCTTGCTTATTCTGATGCTGACTGGGTTGGTTGTTTTGACACTCGTCACTCTACCATTGGTTATGCAATCTTTCTTGGTTCCAGTTTAATTTCATGGTATTCCAAGAAACAAAGTATTGTCTCGCGATCAAGTGCAAATGTTGAATATCGCTCCTTAGCAGTTGCCATTACTGAAATTGCTTGAATTGTTCAATTACTCAGAGACCTTCGTGTTACACTATCAACTTCTTCTACTCTTTGTTATAACAATCAAAGTGCAATTTTCATGGTTGTTAATACTTTTAGTTGACCACAGTCCAAGCACATTGCCATTAACTACTTCTTTGTACGCGAGCTTGTTGCTATTGGCTTTTTGAAGTTACAATTTGTTCCTTTTTCTTTGCAACTTGTTGACTCCCTTACAAAAGGTGTGTCCAAACCACGGTTCTTTCTCTTTTGAAGTAAGCTTCGCGCCCTGCCTTCTCTTACACTTACCTTGCAGGAGTTGATAAGAGTTATTCGTAAGATATCTTCATTATGATTAACATAGAATCCTTATAATTCTCAATTTGCTTCCTATTATATAGGATTCTTTAGCTGTAACGTTAGTATATAATGCAAAGACATGTCCTCACCGTAGCAAGGAGATCTTACAGCCATATATATTAAACAAGCCTGTCAAACACTTTTAGTTTTGTTTAAGATTCAAAGAAATCAATAACAAGAAATATTCACACTAGCTATAAATTTCAACATCTTGATTTATACAGTTCAGCGTTAAGGGTAAAGATTTCAACATACTTTGCTTCACTACGAGAAGAGATAAGAAGATTTAAACAAACATGAAAAAACATAGAGAAAAAAAAAATTGTGTTTTATGAGATGAACAATTTGATCAATTTATAGTTGTGTGGTTGACTTCTGAGAAATCAATTATTGAGGGATGGTAAAAGAGGGATGAAAACGACAGCAGCTAAGAACAAAAATGTGTTGCATGTAGTATTGGGTGTTATTTTATACATATATACACGTGTAAAAAAATGCAATATTTCCTATCAAAATTATCATTCTCCTATTTATACACCCATTTCGTATACATATATATATATATATATATATATATATATATATATATATGTATATATATATATATTAAAAAAAGCCATTAACATATTAATAAATGAAAGGTAAGGATTAAGTGGCATGCTAAAAGTCAAACAAACAACTGTAAACCAATATAGTAAGGAAACAGAAAAAGAAGAGACACATTGGGTCGACAGCATAGTTTTAAAACTTTTGGGAATTGGCCCGGCCAGACCCGCCGACCCGGTGGGTCGAACCCGGTTGACCCGGCAAGAAAACCCGTTGACTTTTATTTATTTTTTGTTATTTTTTTTGCTAAAACGACGTCGTTTTGATTTTTTAAAAAAAAAATTGGCGTGACCCGGTCAAAACCCGGAACCCGGGCCTTGGACCGGGTCGACCACCGGGCCGGGTCTTAAAACTATGGTCGACAGCGCTTTAAAGGAAAAGAAAGAAAGCAAGCAAGCATGGTGAGAACTACACTTACGACAAAACAAAATGTCATTTTCAAACGTTAATTGCCTCAAAATGTCTCCCTAAAGTAAAACAACCCAAATCCATCTAGGGTTACGGTTCATGATTCTGACATGTTATCTAACAAATTAACAGTTGAGATTAAGCCTTTAATTTGACAGTGTTTTTCATATACCAACAACCGTAAACTTGGTCTCTGCTTCTCGTCATGTCTTGAAAACAGCAGCCATATTAATGTAATACCTTGTAGAAGCAGAAGTATACGAGTGGGACATTTCAGCTAAAAATCATGAAGCACGCTTGGATATCAGAGGCAATATCTCGTAACTTTTGTTGCAGTATTCAATCGTTTAATTAAGAAAATGTTCGTGAAAAACATGTCTGCGCCTTTAAAACAAAAAAACATGGGAGAAAGCGCCTTAAATTGCATCTTAATTTAAAGTTATTCCCCGGCCCATAATCGTTACAAATGCACTTTTCCTCTCTTGATTCACACTTCCTTGTAGCGGCAAATGCAAGAGTGGCTTTTGAATGGTTCAGAAGATTGTTAGAAAATTTTCCTTCATTTTCTGTATTTTTAAACCTCATTTCATTCTAAAAAGACACTAAAAATAAAAGGTGGTTGCAAAACTCACACAAAAAGTTCATTTTAGTCTTATGCTTTTCAAAATATAATTTATAATCTTTTTAGTATGTGAAAATCTAACTTTGGTACAAAAATTTATTTTTCTTATTTTTTTTAGTTCTTAGTTCAAGAAATGAGAGAAATGTCATTAGATTATGAAAGTAAATAGAAAAAATGTTAGTTAACACTGATTTTAGCTATAAGAAAAACTTATTTTAATGTTAATGAGTTCCATTCCATGAGAATAGTTTATCTAAAGTGTTTATTTTTTTCACCTTCCATAGCCTGAAATGATAGCTCTGACCTTGAAAAAAGTTTGAAATCAAAGATTAATTTGGCCTTTTGAACCTTTTTTTTTTTTTTTGTTATTTAAGATCTTAAATGGCTTTATCAAGGCCTATAGGGTGTTTGTTAGGTGTTTTGGGTGAAAAATATATTAAAAAATAAATTTTAGAGCATAATTATATTTGTCATGATTTTCCAGTGACTAGGGCCTCAATTTTATACCGACCCTCCGGTCATCAGAATCTAGAGATGCTGAAGACAGGTCATTTATGTCTTTTTTATAACAAAATAGATGTTAGACAGTGTGATATTAGAAAAACAAAAAAATAAAAAGGAGGCCTAGCTGCATGGCTAGGTCCATGTGTCTAGCCTGATTGTTAATTTTTTTAATTATTTTCTACTTAATGCATTTGTAGCCTCTCAAACTTCTGTTTATATATATATATATATATATATATATATATATATATATATATATATATATATATATATATATATATATCCTTTGTTATTTGAATGTCTCTTTTTTTATTTGATTTAAAAAATATTTTTTTTTAATTTAAAATAGGTCATTTATTTTTTGTTTGTCAATCCCATGCGGTTGTTCGTTTGTTCTTTTTTTAAAAATTTTTTTATTTGGTACAAAAAAAGGTCTCACACTCCTAGTTGTAGTGTAATTAAATAAAAAAGTAATTTAAGAAACAAAAAGTTGGTAAATCCAGGTAAATACATAATCTGGATTGTGAATTTAATAAGTTGACATGATTTCACTCGAGTTTTTTTTTTAACTTTTTAATTAAATATTTTTATCTTTCATTTCATCCTTCAACATTTGGTATTAAACATCATTATTTATTTTGATTTTCTTTTATGGAGTTATTACAGTCTAATTATCTAAGTCACGAGTTTGGTTAGTTAATCTAGGTTGACTCGGGTCATTCAAATATGATATTGTCTCAATATTTAAGAAAAACAATTTTCACTATATCACCATCTCAGTTTTGAAAAAGACGTCATTCAATGTGTCAAATTTTGTATTTATAATTAATTTCTTTTCTTTTAAAAAACATGTTATCAATACCTAGATAATTTTTATGTTAAAAAAAAATATATCCAACTAGCAATATGCCAATTGACTAGTAATTGTCTAATTTTTATTTGACCCAAGTTTAGAAAAAAGAATGATATATTAAAATAAGTTAAAAACTTCAAAAAAATGAAATAAGAGAATTGATTAAAATCTTGTTTGTCCTATTTTTTATTTATTTATTCTGGTTAATTTTTCTAACTTTTTGAATTTATGTTGTATATTGTTATTTTATTTATTTAGGTAGTATTTTTATTTGAATTCTTAATAGATAAATGCTTACAGAAGATCTCCATATTATTTTTATATTAATTTCATCATCATGTTCTTCTTATAAGATTTGTGATTAATGATGTTAAATATCACCATTAATGTACATGATCATAACATGTGTCCAATTGTTATATATTCACTTATATCCAATTGTGATTAATGATTTTTTCCAAGTTCTTATTTCTAGGCTACTTTATGCCTATACACATTTCAACTTTTTTTTTATCTCTAATTTCCATAATTACTTAAAATCTAAAACATGTTGGTTGAGGTACTATGGAGCCACTCTATTCACACACACACACACAAAACATTGTTGATGGCACTGTCTTTTTTTTTTTTGGTAATTCATTTTGGTCCTCGAAGTTTAATTTTGGGCAATTTCATCATAATTAAAAACCAATTGATTTTGATTTCTTATGCAATAATACAATTGAAAGAAAATAAACTAAAATGAAAAACACATCAAACATGTGGGCATACTAGAACATATTTTAAAAATACACTTAGGTTCTTAAACTTTCAAAATAACACAACTTATACAATTTAGGTCCCTTTAGATTTCAAAAATCATTTTTAATACAAAAGTTTATTTATATTATTTTTCAATTCATGGGTAGAGAGAGGGGAGGGAGAGAGAGGTCGTATAATTTTGACGATGAGGGAGAAGGTCACCGTTTAAGCCATTTTTGACCACCGAAATGGAAATTTTGATTGTCCACGGATTTCATGAAATGAGAGAGGCTTGATGGTGTTTGTTTGGAATTTCAATGTTGCCTTAAAAAATATATCTAACCCGATGAAGATAAATCTAACCCAACTTCATTTCATGTTCTTGGATTTTTTTTATTATTTTGAGTTGATGAGTTTTTTTATGGGTGTTTCAAGGGTGTTGGTTAGGTGTTTTTGGGTTGAAATTGCTTAAAAATTAGGTTTTATAGATAAAGAATCCACTACCCTAATTTTCCAACCACCAATGGGTGGCCGAAATCCAGGCACGTAAATGACATGTCATCTACCTGGTTTTTGTTTTCAAAAAATAGCCCAGGCACACGGGCCTAGGCTTGAAAGCTCACCCATGCACTTGGGCTTTTCTTTGCAATGGCCCAACGAGCTGGACCATGGGTCCAATAGTCTGGCTTTTTTTGCCCTCCTTTGGTTTTTTTCTCTAGGTTAGATATAAATTTAAGAAAAAAAAATATTGATCCTGGTTTTTCTTATTTAACCTATTTGGATAGAGATTTAAAAAAAAAATGGTGTTGTGTATTTGGTTTTTGAAAAAATTATTTTGAGTCATCTATAATTTTTTCCTTTTTTATCTTTTATATTAATTAATTTTGTTTTTGGAAAAAAACAAATTCAAATAATATTTCTACTATGTGCAGCTTTTCATAATATTTTTTTTCTTTTATTTTATTCAATCAATTTAATGTGTATATCTATTTCTATTATTGTTTGATTTAATAAAAAAAAATAATTTTAATAAACAAATTCAGCAAAAATAACCGAGTAAATATCACATCTTGCGAGATTAAGTTTCTTGATCTATATTTGTCTTTTTTATTTTTTTAAAATTTATTTTTTGTTATCATTAATGACTTTTTTCCTCATTCATTAACACTTATAGCTCTCGAGTTATTTGATTACATGTATACATTAGCTTTTTTATTTATATAATTTTTTTATGTAAAAAATTGTATTGAAAAAGTTAGTATAAATAAGTTTTTTAGAAAATAAAAAATATCTTGCCCTCGATGGAACACGGGTCAAAAGTCTAGTAATTATCAAAGCTTGTCTGGTTTTTTTTTTTTTTTCAATCTTTGGTCTGTAAGTCAATTTATTTTTTAAATTTTCTATAATTTATTTTTATTTTCATTTTAAAAACAATATACATGACACATGTTATAATTGTACACATATATGAGTGATATTTAACTTCGTGATGGAAGGATGTGATGAAGAATATATAAAAACAAAAAAACAAAAAATAAATGTTAAGGGATGAAATTATAAATAATAGCTACACTCCCATCATCTACTAACACCCAATGTACTTTGTGATTATAAATAGTAGTAGTAATGGCGAGGGTATCCTCATGTGGAAAAGTTACCCCTTCCCAATCTTCAAGAGTAAAAATTATTGGCTTGTGTCATTAGTTTGATAGACTAGTATTTGTAAGGACTTATTTCTCATACTTTCTTTCTCTATTATTGGAGTCACCTTTAGCAAAGGTACCCTCAAAATCACATTGATATTGGGTAAAGCTATAGCATATTAACTAGGCTTTTCTATGTTCTGTTATGGGAAAAAATTCCTTCTTTATAAATTAATAAAGGTAGCCCTTAGCTATCAATCTTTCAATCTCCTTCATTAAAATATAGCAGTCTTCAATCTCATGTCCTTTATTTTTGTGAAAAAGACTGTACTTTTTAGATAAACGAGTGTTGGGAGGAGACTTCATGAGTGAAGGATGTTGAACAAATTATTTGCCTTAGATTTTCGCAAGGACTTTAGTGAAAGAGGTGTTCGGTGTAAAAGTATGCTATTTAAAGTAGCCTAATCATTCCCTCATTAGTTTCCTCTGACTCCTCTTTATGTTGATATCTCTCATAAGAGATCAATCCCTTTAGAGGGAGCTTTCAAAGACAAGCAGGAATGAGCTAGTAGTTAAAATAAGTGATCGTAGCAGCTCTTGGAGAAAGTGAATCCCTAATCGCAACTAGTTTTGTTACACGATGGTAGTCTTAAGGTAATTTCGAAATCATCAACTCTTACACACTCATTGGCTGGTAGTCTGAACTTCTTCTTTGATCTTCAACTGGATAGCCATTTTCATCCTCCTAAACTTCTGTTTAACTGGCTTGCATTCCAGTTCTAAGCGGAAAATGGTGGACCTGCAAGCTTTCTTTCCATTCCCTCTTAGCGTTTTAGGTTAGAAGGTGTTCCATCTATCGGCTAAAGTTACTTTTTCCGCTTTCAAGTCATCCGATTCGGTCTCTTCTAAATGCTCCATTAGGGTAAGCGCGGGAGCAGCAATCCATTATGTCACTCTATTCAAGCCTAAACTGTCACTTTACAGAAGGTCTTAAAAATGCTTGTGAAAGCTAGAATCGGTCTGCACCCTCCACATTCTACTCAGAAAGAGCTTCAATTCCTATTGGTTTTGGCAGAGGCAAGAAAGAAAAAAGCTAGGCTTCACCCAATACCCTGCATGCAATGGCAGAGATAGGGGGTTAGTAGGGGCCCCGACCCTGCAATGAAATTGTTTTTTCAGCCCCTCCTCTCCTAACAATATTTATAGTTTTAGCATAAATAGTAAAACAACTGAAATCTTGCCCCTCTTTAATTTTATTTTCCGGCTTCGCCCTTGCCCGCTTGGAAGACTTCTCTGGTTGTTTATGTTTAGAGATTCTTCATGGTTTGTTGCACGATTAGCAAACATCTATCTTATAGGGTGTATAGCTCCTTCCATTAGGTTTCTTCCTCCACTCCACTAATAAGGGTTTATGACGCTAAAAGTTCAATTAGTTCTTCAACCTTAAACATTTCCTCATTGAACCTTTTCATGTATGGTCTTGTGGACTCATTCTCTATTTTAGTGATTCCAAAGAGTTTAGTGGAACCTTTTCTTGCGGGAATACTTGTACTAAGACACACCACTAGCTTGGCACAAAGATCATTGATCATACTAAGCCTTTGAAGGTTGCAGGGAAGATTTTGCAAATGAAATGGTTGTCTTAAACGAATAGCTCCAGACTATTATGTATTTTTTGTACATGTTTCCTGAGATTTGTGAGCCCATCATAGTTGTCCAGAGTTATTTTTACAACAATATAGTCCTTGAATATACAGGTATTCAATGCAAGTCCAATATAGTCCCTATATTTATAAGGTTCAATAAAGCTTGAAGCTTCTAGTGAAGACCGACATGATACAAGGATGGTTTATTCCCTATGGTGTCCAAATGGAAGTCTAGAGAGAACACTTCATGTTTTAATGTTATGAGGACGTGTATGCTTATTGGAATGGTTTGATGACCCCTAAGGCTGAAAACCTCTTATAGGCTCATTTTGCCCACATTCCTCCGAGTAGTGTAACTGTCCACGGACACTAGGTAGAGCCTACTATTGGGGTGGTGAATGGCGATGAGTAATAGCTTGTTGAGGTGAGATTGAGACATGTTTAGGTGGATTTTTTTTTTTTTTTGTTTATTGATTTGCCAACACTTATTGGGTGGGGAGTTGTACCTAGCTAATAAGTTGTTGTAAGGTTGGTTGTACAAGAATATTTGTGGTGGAAGGGAGATCAATAACTAATAGTTATTTATGACTTTTTAAATGTTTTCTCATAGACAGCGCCACTAATTATGTCTTATAATCAATAATATTCAAGTAATAAGTTATTTAGTGTTTAGATAATAGTTAATCAAGATGTTCAAGAACACAATTTTCTTCTCCTTGGCTTAGGAAGTGCTAAAATAATAGTAAAAACTAAGTACTTGTAAAACAATTCTAATCGGGGGATTTAAAGACCCTCATATGATAAAGTCATAACGTATAAGAAAAGCAATAAATGACTTAAAAGAGTCTTAAATTCTGAGAACAAAGGTGTTTATTATTGTATTTTAGGATGATTAATGATCTAAAATATATTCAAGCTATTTAGAGTAAAAAAAAAAGTTATAATTCCTTACCTAGATAGTTTAGGGGGTATTTATAACCTCTAAACCTTGTTATTTTCAAGGAAGAGAATGACTAAAAAGTCTTTTACTTTTGGTCATATTAATGAGAGACAACTATCTTTTACATATCATTAATAGGAAACAAATATCATTTATATATCATTAATGAGATGATGTGTATGGTAAGCTCCCTAAGGGACCTTTTATACATCTATGGATATAAGAAGACCATTACCTCTAATATAAATAAATCATGTAACCATTCTAAAAGTAGGGCTCCTTAGCCCTTGACACTCAAAACTTGAGATGTAGCCAAACTTTGATTAAAAAAAAAAAAAGGGTATGATGATTTATCTAATACCTAGCACCTTTAATTTAGTTGATCGTATGGGATTTGACATATTGTTATACCCGAGTTATCTTGGGTTCGGTTGATAACGGAACCCATACGTATCGGGTTTGACGTTTTGTCAAGCCTATGTTGCCTTAGGTTTAGCTGATTGCTAAACCAAAGTGTGTTGAGTCTAGCATACCGTCAAATACATGTTATCTCGTGTTCAGCTGATTACTGCACCTAAGCTTTTTAGATCTAACATTTCGCTAGGCTCATGTTGCCTTAGGTTTAGCTGAGTGTTAAATATAAATGTGTTGGGTCTGGTATATTGTCAAACCTATATTATCTCGAGTTTAGTTGATTATTGAACCCAAACATATTGGGTTTGATATTTTGCTAGGTCGACGTTGCTTTGGGTTCAGTTAATTGTCAAACCCAAGTATATTGGATTTGATATGCTATCAGACCCATGTTATATTGGGTTCAACTGATTGTTGAACCCATGCATATTAAGTTTGGTATTTTTTTAAACTTGGGTTACCTTGAGTTTAGTTATTTGTTGAATCCAAACATATTATGCCAGATCTACATGGTCTTATGCCTTTTCAAGCCGCAAAAATATAAACAAAAAATATTCACTTATCAATTTTGAATGAAAGGATAAATATGTTTTAATATCCAAGTATTCAATTGCCCAAATCAAGATCACATAACTTTATTTGTGATAATTTTGTACAATATGGACCTTTAATATTATCAAACCCTCAATTCATGCAATAATTAGGATCGACATCCAATATGTTCAAATGGATGGTTTAAAATAAATATATAATTTTGATCGACATCAACATACGGAAAACGAGCATGCCACATAGATATGTATCATGAATTGGAGAGAAATATTTCTAAAAAATGGTTTTGATTGGAGGTGAATTTTAAGAGTTAAATCGAGAGCTTTGATGAGAAGCTTGGATTTTTTTTCTAAAATCGTTCATCTGATTGCATTAGTTTAAAAGAAAATCAAAACAATTTTTTTTATGATATCGGGTTGATTAATTTTACTTCATTATCTAACTGGAAAGAAAGTTTGCTTACTTGGTAAATAATATTTTTCTATGACATACTTCGTTACATTATATATGGCATGATTAATTAATTAAATTGATAACGGTTCATGGTATTAAGGAATTGTCATGCCTTGGTTTCAGGATAATTGCATCCTAATCATTATTTAAGCTTTTTGATATTATATGTTTAGTAATGCGTACATAATATTTTTTATAAATATTGTTTAATTAATAATATATTGAAATAAATTTTTAGTTGTTTTTAATTTTATTATCAACATATTAAAAATATAAAAAATATATTTAAAAAATATTAATTTAATATTGTGTATAAAAAAACATTTTTTATGGAAAAAAAAAAGAATTAAAAAAAAAAAAAAGTTGTTTCCATTTCACGTCCAATACACCGAATGTCTGAGCAAAATTGTCGCTCACACTGTTGTCATCATCTCACATGGAAAGTCAATGAATTTCAAAAAAAATAAAATTGCAACGGTACCTTCCGCTTGTGTCACATCAACAAGCTTCGAACCTTCCAAGTTCCAACGGCACTTTCTGCAATTTGCATTCCTCGTGTATTTCAATGAGAGAGAAGGTGACGATCACGATTGCGCCACTAAAATATTGATATTGAAATTTAATTTAATTTTTATTATTTATTTTTTTATATTTTTAAATTATTTAGATATACTAATATAAAAAATAATATTTTTTTTAATATATTTTAAAGTAAAAAAACACTTTAAAAAACAATATTTACTACAAATAAATTCTAAATTGATAACATACTTTAATTATTAAAGGTATGTTGTGTATTTAGAATTGTGGTGTGTATTATTTTTTAATTAAAAATATATCAATCAATAAATAGTTAAAGAAGAAAAGTGTATATAATTATTTAATTTAATTACAGAGAAAAAAAGTATTTTTTAGAAAAGAAAACAATAATTTTATTACATTAAATAAATACCATTTTCTTTACATCTAGAAAATTATAACTTGTTATTTAAAAGAATATTTGATAATATCAATTGGTTAGCTCTTAGATTTGTTTTTCAATGGTCGTGAATTTGAGTTACTTAAAATCACTAAAAAATTACATGATCATTTACTTTAGAGCTTGTTGGATTAGTTGAGGTACGCACAAAATGATCTGGACATTTATATTAATAAAAAATATATATCTAAAAAAAAAAACTTCTGAAATTCTCAAATCTAGGCTATGTATATAGAAACTAATTACTCGACAAAAAAAAAATTACAATTCATGCACGCAAAAGAATTTGAGACATCATAAATCAGGGAATATACTGGACTACTATACTTTGTTGATAGAAGATCCAAAATCACTGACAAGCATTTTAGGTAAAAAGTTACCAGACCCTGATTTAAAAGGAGAAAAACATCTACAAGCAAGGGGAACAAAAGGTAGATATGCGACAGCATAAATCTAAATCCATTATCTAGATTTATTCACACACACACAAGGAAAAAAAAAAAAAAAAGATAATATAAAATCATGAATAATAAAAGAGGAGAAGTTATCTCCGTTGATTTTGACGGCAGCTATGACTGTTTCAAGAGATTAGGTTTCAGGGGTTTTTTACAAGAAAGAGAACGGAACTTGGGATACGCCAAAATAAAATAAACGTGAGAGAAGCAACGAAGGTTACTTTAAATCACGGAAGAACAAACGGTAAAAAAGAACAAGAGATCGTATATTTTTGTGTTTTAAAAGAATTAATATTTTGTTATATTTTAAAATTATTTAAAGATGTGATATTAAAAATAATTTTTTTAAAAATAAAAAATATTATTATTTTAAAAAACCACTAACTCTAAGTACACGTCGTGTTTCTTGTTGTAAGAATCTTAACTCTGGAAGAGACCATCATGGCCCACCACATGTTCTTTGTTAAAACCAGGCCACCAAGATATTTTCTTCGTATCAGCAATATCATTCGTACCCTTTTTATTCTCATTGGAAATTGGAGAAGTCCTTCGCTGAGTATTTTACCAAAACCTTTCTTTAATAACCGAATATCCATATTAATTTAAAAAATAATTATATTTTTTATTAATATAAATATTTGAACCAATTTACATGTTATTTAACTAATCTTATTAATTCTAAAATTAATGACTATATAAATTTTTAATAATTTTAAAATTTATAAAATTTAAATTAATAATTTCAAAAAAATAAATATAAAAACTGAGTAATTAAGGTATTTCTTACCGGTCACCCTTTAAAACTGAAATGACAGGAGATTGACCTCTGATCACAATTTATTCCTAGAATTTCTTCATATAATCACCAAATTAATACAGAAGACTAATTCTTATTTGAAATAATTGTATTACACATCTAAAGTAATATTTATTCAAACATGCTGTGTATTTTACAAAGCACAAGCGTCTATGATCTATGTGTGTGATATATATATATATATATATAGAAAGCATGTAGCTAGTCTAGGAAACAGTATTATCAATCATATTACAGTAGTAAAAATAAAAATGATGACTGGTAGCCAAACATTTTTATGGATCTATATAGAAGCAGAAAATTAAATACAGAATAAAGAGCAAGCACACCATCAACTTCATTAGGCATTAATTCAACTCGGATCCTCCAAAGTTGCTCGGAATCAAGCTCTCCAGGCCCAGTAACTGATCACAGAATTCTCCACTCAAGTCTAGAGGTGGATACACCCACCTATCAATAGAGTCAAACAACATGAACTCGGTTTGTGACTGATCAGGGGAGTCAAAGCTTCCTTCTATATTCGGTAACTCCACGATTTCACTCAAGTATTCTTCCTCGGATTCTGCCACATCTTCAGACACCGACACCGATGACGACGACAATGATGAGGGTGGTGACGATGAGTTGAAGTCGACCATAGCAGCAGCTTTCGCCGCAGCTGCTTGAATGTCACGTGGCATTAATGACACCGGGCGCGGTAATGAGGCAGCAAGTTCTGGAAAATTCAAAATGGCAGAGTCACCTTTAATACTCAGGGCAGCCACGTCGTGAGCACGAGCTGCCATTTCCGGCGTGGGAAATGTTCCGAGCCAAATACGTGATTTCTTGCGAGGTTGGCGGATTTCGGACACCCATTTGCCCCAGGCTCGCCTTCTAACACCCCTATAAACTGCGTGTTTGCTGCAGTCTCTTGCCTTTCTCGATTTTGGGTCAATCGGGTTTTGTTTCTTGAGCTTGATGGAGATGGTATTGGCAAAAGACGAAGACGACGACGTTGTACATATTGAATTACTTGACCTGGTACTGCTTTCTTCAGTATTCGTCATTGGAATGCTAGCTAATCTGTGAGCAGGAGTTGGTTGAAGAGCTGAAAGTGAGAGAGATGGGGAGTTCGAGGCAGAGGAGAAGAATAACAGGAGGGGGGCTTAGCAGTGAAAATTTATCTATGGAAGATGTACGCTCCTTTATAGTGACCCATGACCTACCATTGATAAACAAGACAAGTTTTTGTGTTTGTTTTTTATCAGAAAAGACAACCCTATCAGAGTGCCAAACACAGCTTTTTGTAAGAGAGCAAATTAAAAGAGATTTCCTTGCAATAATAAAAAAGTAGAACAAGACAAAAGATCGGGAAGTGAAGTGAAAGGGTTATGCAGGAAAGTGGGACCAGATAAAGAATGGGGCAGGGCTCGTACCACATCTGCATAACGTTCAATTAAATTTTCTCCCCTCTCTATTCCTGCGTCCACGTCTCTCTTCTGTTGTCCGTTAGGCTAGTTGATTTTTTGCCTTTTTTCTTTTTCTTTTTTTTAAATCTTTTTTGGACTGATCATGGCCATTCTTACCACTTTAGTGAGTAATGTCTAAAGTTGCTCGGTGGAGAAAAGGGAAAGTGGCTACCCTAGTTGTCAAAATTATCAAATCCATCTTATTATTTTTGACAAGTGAATATATAAATAAATTAAATTAAATATTTGAGAAGTTTCTCTGTATTTATGATATTTTAATTTTTTTTAAGATTTTAATACGTGACAAACTTTTTATAGAAAACTTATTATATATATTATCTTTGAAGGTTTTAACATGAAACAAATCTTTTTATCTTTTATTTTGTTTGCATAAGGTTCAACCAAATGATATATTAAGTTCTCATGTCATTCACATGTCCAGTTTATATGAGTAAATATAAATTAAACTATCTAGTCTTGAGAAACAAATTAATTAGTCCCTCTTGTTTTAAAAATAATTATTTAATTATTTTCATCTATTTTAGGTTTTTATTTTTAAAAAAAATAGATAGATATTATGAAAAAAAATGATGAATAGCTTTTTTAGAATAAAGTAATATTAAATTAAATATGATCAACACTATCAAAGTATTAAATGATTAATTTTTAAAGAAAAAAAGACTAACTAATTCATTTCTCAAAATTAAAGAGATTAATTTACAATTTACTCAAAAATATAAATCACTAATAACAATGAGTTTATGATAAAAAAGAAAACAAAAACTGAACGAAACATGTTAAATAAATTTCCTATAATCCCATGTATTATTAACAATATCATCAATTTACAAGAATAACAATAATAATAAGAGAACATGTATCTATCAAATATTCAACGGATGTGATCAAATAAAGTAATTTTTTAGTTTATTAACTTTAAAATTTGTAGAATTAGTTAAAGTATACATAAGTTAATTTGGATATTCAAGTTAATTTGTTATTTTTTAAAAAGCAAAGCAACTCTTTAGTTCATTTTCTTTTTATTATTTTTTTTTACAAATCAGACAAGCTTGTTATCCAATTTACCAGTTCGAAGGTTTAACCTAGTAGTTTAAATCAAGTTTGATAAAACTATTGAATATTGCTACAATGCTATTTTTAAAAAAATCAACTAGTATTTTTTTTTTCATCCATACTATTATGATATATATATATATATATATATATATATATATATTCAAAATATAAGGAATTATTTATTATTGTTATTAAACTTAATTTAACAGGTCAACTTTAAATTCTCTTGACTGGACTCCATGCATAGTTCAAGTTTAAAATTAACCCAATTGACTTAAAGGGTCTAAAAACAACCTAGACGATTAGTAAAAAGCGTGGTTTAGCTTAAAAAAAAATCAATATGATATGATTTTTTTAATATTGAGATAACAACATGTTAAATTGACTTAGGCTTCCCGATTTGAAAGGTCCAAGATATTTTTTTTGAAACTACAATAACTTCATAGAGAAAATAAACCAAAACAAATTGTGAAGACCAATTCAAAATTAATTAAATGATGAAAGATGAAATCGAGAAAAAAAAAAGGATTCAATTCAAAGAATAAAAAATTAGAAATAGATTTTAAAAAAACATGAATTATTTGGCATTGTTATTCAACCCGACCCAGCGGGTCAACCTTGTAATCTCTTAACCTGATTTCTTATCTAACCCGAGTTTAAAATTAACTCCGCCAGAGTTACCTCAATGCAACCTATTTGGCTTCATAGGTTCAAATATACCCTGGATGACCAATAAAAGTGTGGTTTTCCTCTTTTGGCTTTAATTATAAAATTATAATATTGAAAGAGTTACCATCTAGTATCATGGTCACTAGGAAATCTAATGATTTGTGAGTCTTGGTAAATGAACTATTTATATAAGGGGAAGATGCATCACCTCCAATACACCCTACATATGGTAAGTTACATTAGTGATTAATTGTTTTTCTAGAGGAGCATGCCTTTTGTCTTACCTCGGGCGCGAGAAGGCCTTAAATGGCTCTCGTAAAAAAGACTCTAGTCAGCTTTCTTACAGGAGAAATGAAGAAGACAATGAACAATGTCAAACGCCATGTCATCTGGCTTTATTTTCTTTTATTTAGTGTTGACCAAAACACGTCATTTTATTTAAAACACAGTCAAAATACACTGTTTCATTTAAATGAAATGATATTATTTTAACACTTCTATTCTAAATTATGTCATAAATTTCTCTTTTGATTTCACATCTTGATCTTTCAAATTTGTTTAACTAGGTCCTTAATTGAATTCTGATTTCAAAAATTAATTCAATTTTTCCCCTGCAAGATTTAAAATGACCCTATAAGTTTTGTGTGTTTTTCAACTTAGTCCTTGAAGTGGGATATTTTTAATTTCATCCTCAGTTGATCTTTAATTTTCTAATTTCTTCAATTTCATCCCTGTTTGCAACCAAATTTGGTACTTGAATTTGTTCTCCTTTTACGAAAAGATTTTTGGTCTTGAATCTCTTCAATTTAACCTTTGATTGACCCTTAAGCATTGATTTTCTTTCAATTTTACCATTTATTTCATCTAATTGAGTTTGTCAAAATTAAATCTAGTCCTCTAAAATTCTAATCTTATAAATTGAGCCCAAATTTATTGTTTCACCAATTACATTCCTAGTAAAACTAATTTAACCTATTAAAAATCTAAGTAAGTCCTTGCACTTAATTAATTTTTTTAAGTTAACCCAAAGTAATTCATAAACTTAATTAAATATTTAATCAGGCCTGTAATTAAATCAAATTAGCCTATTAAAAATCTAATTAAGTAATCAAACTTATTTTTTACACAAATTCATCTGATAATCATTTAATTTAACCTTAAGTTTGCATTGTATTTCAATCTTGGGTACAATTGGGTTCCTAATTTTGTCTAAAGACTTAGTTTTGTTCCTCCTTACGTTTAAAACCATTCTCAACTTGTTCTTGCCAAGTTGCCAGTCTTTTTCATCATTATTTGTTTTCATTTTATTATTTAAAAGGAAAAAAGATGATTTTAGAAGAAACCCAAAATTAGGTTATGAGGGTTGCTCCCTCCTTAAAATGCTTACAACAGAAAGTCTCATTAAAAGCTTTAGATAATAAGTTTGTAGAGAAGAAAAGAAGAAAAAGATACGGATTTACCAAATGAAAAAGTGGTTAATCCTTTTCAACATGATGGGATATTTAAATATATCTCAGAGAATGACAAATATAACAAAAATGTTATAAATGAGGGTTTAGAGATGCATTTAGAATAAAAAAGTGCTAAAAGCATTTTGTGAAAGAGATAGGGCTCGATAGTGAGCTATCTGGAAAGTGAGGGTACGACGGTACACTCGAAAGGAAATAATGTTAAAAGCACTATGTAAAAGACATAGGGCTCGACAACGCACTGTCTAAAAGGTAAGGGTATAAGGCGCACTCGGGAGAGAATAATTTCAAAGATGTTGTAAGAAAATTAATTGGCTTAAAAGTGCACTCAAAATGATATGTTTTATATTTATATACTTATAATCTTTAAGGTCTCGCCTCATCTCATGTCTTAAAGATTGGGCTTTCTTTACTTTTATACTAATAGGAATTAAACTTCCAATAGCTTTTCTTTGCTGAACTAATTGAAACTCATTGAAGAATCCTTCTTTAGACTCCATGCAAGGGTCAAAATGTAATGCTTTAGGGTCATTATACATGTGTTTTTTTACTTGAAAAATATAGGTCCCCTTTCTTCGTGGACTCTCTCTCTCAAAACTTTAATCCTTGTAATAAGATTTCATGGCCCCTTTACTTTTTATTGCTCAAGCTATAACTTTTAGACTTAATCTCTAGGAAAGAGATGCTCATTTGATGAGCTTAGATGATCTCGGCATACTCCTTTATCAAGTGAACTTTACTTCAGTGGTTGTGACCTGTTTTATGATGGCTCCTCAAGAGACATTGGAGTATTTAAATATCCTACTTCTCATTTCTACTTCCTTAAAAGAGGAATTATAAAGCCAACTCTATTGGGTTTCTTGAATTGCCCTCAGTCTGATCATTCCCCCAAGTATTTAAACTTGTTTTGTTTGTTTGGGTTTTCTTAGAGATGTTATGCAGAAGATGTTTGGTTCTTACAAAATATCGATGTGAGAAAAATATTTGGAATTTCAAAGTTATTTCCAAATGCAAAAACCACTTTGATGCAAGTTTAAAATGAATTTGTTTTAAAAAATTCAAACAACGAAAAAAATATAAGGTGACCTTCTATTTTTATGATTTATTTATCGGTCAAAGGACTCATATTTCAACTCGATAATTTCAGAGAAAAGAAAAATCTTTGAAACTTTCATTTGACTTGTATGAATAATGAAGCATAACCATAATCTTTTGAAGATCTATTTTTCATAGGAAAGCATTTCTTACCAACCTATATTACTGGCTTTTTATTAGAAAGGACTTTATTAGGCAAGTAATGTAGACTTTGGCTCTAGGCAATGAAAAAAATAATATTTATAAGCTTCAAAGGTGTTTAAGGGATTTCAAAACTAAGGGTCACTAAAGCTCGTTCCAAACCTTCTTTTTGGTCAATGGCTTCCCAGACTTTAAGATTGACTTTGTAAAATGATTTTGACATGTCTCCTAGTGTTGGGCTTGGAATTTTTTATTTTGAGCATTATTCGCATACTCATTGTTTTCATTTTTGTTTGGCATGCTTAACCTTTTTGAATCCTTGAATCTCTTTATGCCCCTAGCTTTACTTAGACACCCTTAATCATTAAGGATTATTTTGTATAATCTTGTGGTTAAATTTATTTTCTAATCCTTGTACTTGCCCTTAATGTGGAGTGTGATCATAGTCAAGGTTGATTTGCAAGAAAAAACTTGTTAGGCTCAATAAGGACTTACAAATGATATTTTTTTTAAGTATTGTGAAATGATTATCAAAGATAGCATTTCCTCATTTCAAATGCTTATGTTTAGGATTAGTAAGCTTTACTTTCTTTTCTTTTTTTATTCTGATTGGCTGGTCATACAAAATTATTTTTCATTCAATTAAAACTCAATTTCAGCTATTTTGGCAGTTTCTGGTTCATCTTTCAAGTTTTTAAGTATTTAGTCACCTCACTAGGAGATCACTTGAAATCCAAAAACTTATATATTACAAACAAACACCAATAACTTTGATTTTCCAAAAATTTTTTGATCTTTTGTGAAGACATAAAAATGAGGTTTTCATGAGCCTGTAAGATCATGTGGAATTTTTGTAAAGTTTATAAAAAGAGAAAGTACACCAAAGAATTAATGGCCAAACTTTGATCTTTATTGACTTATTGACAAAGTACATTATACATAGTACTTTAAAACATAAGAGATTGTAAGCTTAGGAAAATCATCTTCATTTATCTTAGTCAAAATTAAAGCTCTTGTAAAGAAGGCTTTCTTTACCATGTATGGTCCTTTATAGTTTGTTGCCTATTTACTATAATGTTTTCCCAACACTGGCAAGATCTTTTTCAATACCAGGTCTCCTTCTTTAAACACTTTTGGTCTGACCTTCTTGTTGTATGTTTTAGTCATTCTCCTTTGATATATTTGATGATGACTAATTATTGTTAATCTATTCTCACTAATCAAATTTAATTGCTCAAATTTTAGCTTTGTTTACTCTAATCTTTTCCAGTTCTGCATCCATTAAAACCTTTAATGATGGAATCTCCACTTCTAAAGGCATTACTGCTTCCACCCCATATACCAAAAAGTAAGGGTTTGCACCAGTGAAAGTTTTGATTGTGGCGTGGTACACGTGAAGTGTGTACGAAAGCATTTCGTGTCAATCTCATAGGTGAGTACCATATTTTAGATGATATTCTTAAGATTTTTGCTGGCTGCCTCAACAACACCATTCATATTGGGTTTGTAAGGGGAAGAATTAAAGTGATCAATCTTTCATTTGCTGTAGACTTTAACAATCAGCTTTCCATTGAAATTCTGAGCATTGTTAGTTATTAATTTTGCTAGCATGCTATATCAATAAACTAAGTCCTTAACGATGAACCTCTTGACTACCGTTTATGTTAAACATGCATAACAGCTAGCCTCTACCTATTTGATGAAGCATTTGATGGCCATCAAGATGAACTGATGCTCATTGCTAGCCTATGTTTTAATGGGTTCTTTGACATCCAATTCCCATGTTGCGATGTCACGGTCACATAAATTAATTACCCTAGCTTAAAACACAACACACAAGATAGTATAAAGCAAGTAAGGGGTCGAACTCAATAGCCAAAACATTAGTAAATTTATTCTTTTCTTTGCTTATATAAGCAAATTTTATCTCATCGAACTCACTAGCCAACATTGAGAGGTAATCTTAGTATGGTCTCAATTTCTCATCCTTAATTTTCCATTCCTCTTTCATTTAACAGATAATTAGCAGTGAATTTCCAAAAACATCGAGTTTTCCAAATCTCAGCTCTAAAGTAGCTTCTAGACTGATAATGTAAGCTTTATATTTAATCATGTTATTGATGCATTCAAACTGCAACCTCACCAAAACAAGTACTACTTTTTTCCATGAAAAATATCACTACTATATCCCCATTCTTTAATACATTTAATACTCCATTAGAATACATGGTTCACTGGCCATTCATCTCACCATCATCCTCAATTACTAATACATACTTAATAGAAAGATCAAGATTCAGTGGCTCACAGTCTTCCATAACATTATCCGTTAAATGGTCAACAATTACTTTTTCCTTTACAGCCTTTCTTGTCATGTAAACAATATCATATTCCTCTAATAACACTTGTCATCTTGCTCTCCATCTTGACAAGTAGGGCTTTTTATAGAGTATTTGAGGCAATCCAGTTTTGATATCAACTAGGTTATGTAGTATAACATATATTGCCTAAGTTTTTTTGCACTCCAAACCAAGACACAACATAGCTTTTCTATAGCAGTGTATTGGGATTCACAATCATTAAACTTTTTGCTCAAGTAGCAGATGGCTTGTTTTTTCCTTCCCGATTCATCATGCTGGCTTAACACACATCCTATAGCTTTTTTTATCATCGTAAATTATAGGATCAAGAATTTTCTTAGTATAGAGGGCATTATTAATGGCAAGTTTTGTAAATATCTATTGATCTTGTTAATAGCTTCTTGGCAATCATCATCCTACACCCCTTGATTTTTCTTTATAAGTAATCAGAATATTGACTTGCAAGTCATTAAAAGTTAGGATATAAATCAGGCTATGTAATTCAAATGCCTAAGGAAACTCCTCATGTCTTTCTTTGTCTTAGACACCGACATATCCTTGATTACCTTTACTTTATTGGGATCAAATTTTATTCATTGACTACTTATTATGAAACATAATGGTTTTCTTGTATTTACCTCAAATGAACACTTTACAGGATTTAACTTTAATAGAAACTTTCATAACCTGTCGAACAACTTCCTTGATACTTGTACATAATCTTTTTCTTTCTTTGATTTGGAAAGTATGTCATCCATATGTACCTCTACTTTTTGATGCATCATATAATAGAATAAGGTGGTCATTTCTCTTTGATAAGTGCCCCTGATATTCTTTAATCCAAATACCCAAACATTACTTGCCAAACACACACTTAGCAGACACAAATTGGGTTGGCTAGGCTTAAGGCCCAGACCCGCCCCACTTTTTTTTTGGGTCGAATCTAGACCAGCCATACAAGTTGGGCTGGACCCAGTTATTGGCCCAATCCAATGACCCAGTTGGGCATAACAGTATACATGCATGAACAATTCACGCATGCATGTTGCATAGTGTAAATGTAATTATAATTACCTTTACACTATGTAATGCAATGCTCACCAAAGAATTACATTGGGAAAACTTACATGTGCTGTTATTTAAAGACAAAGATGATGGTGATGGAAGGTTGGCCAACTGTTGTTTTCTCTCTTGTTTATGTTTTTCCTTCATCTTCCCTAGTATATCTTTTTTCCCCTTTTCTTTCTTTCTTTTTTTAGTTCATCTTGGCATTTTATCCTATTTGCATCTGTGTGCCTTCTATTTTTCTATCCTATGTTTGTTCCTTCGTTTATGTGTGTTTATGTGTCTTTTGGTTTATTGTTTTAGATTACTTGCTTGTTTGAATAAAAATGATTTCTACAAACATGTAACGTAGGTTGTAGTTCTTGGCTATGAAAGAAAAGGATTCATAAGGCTCAAAGAGTGTTTCAAGGTTTTCAAGACTGAGGATCACTATCAGTAGTTTGACTCTTTGTGTCTTTCTTCATTTTTCTTTTTCTTTTTGTTGCTCCTCTTTGATTTTCCCTTTTCATTATTTTGACAGGGGCATTACTCATTTTGTTTTGACTATCACTTTTTCTTGTGATTTGGGCATAACCCCCCAACATTTGAGTTTCTTAGCCTCTTTTATCTTTTTGGCTTACAACTTTTTATCATTTTTTATCAATGAAATTTTCACTTGCCCTTATGATCCTAATCGAGATTTTTCATGAAAGAAAAATTATTCAGGCTCAAAAAGGGATCACAAGGAATATACTTATTTTAAAATGTGAAAACAATAAAAAAGATGATATTTTCTCATTTCAAAAGCAAATAGTTAAGATCAATAAACTTTGACCTGTCTAGTATGATGGTTTAGACTTTTGCAAAGAAATGCATTTCATTAGTCTATGAGTAACAAGTTCACTGCATATCATTATTCATGCATTTAAACTACATGGTTCAAAAGTCATGGCGTGAAGGTGACAATTCATTTTATATTTGTGCACTATAGTTTAGAGTTTAATCACCTCAATGAAGAAGTTGCTTGATTTATGTGTCATTCTACAAGTAAAATGTCAAAAGTGTTGTTCTAAATAAACGTCAAATCATTTTTTAAATCAAAATGCAAGTTCAATTTTTTTTCAAAATTCCATTAGGGAAAAAGAATTTGGTAAAAGAAATTAATCGTATTTATGAGATCACGAAAAGCTTTAAAAGTGTGTTTGTGAGTTCTTAAAGGGAACCCCTTTCAGGATATTTGGCTATAAACTAAAGGAAGGTACATAATTGGAGGTCAAACTCATTATTTCATTGAAATTTTAGAAAACAATGCTCAATAACAAAAACCTTATACTAACATCTTGAGTTATGATTGCTAGCAAGGTAATACATGAAAGGGCTCAACACTCAGCAATCATTGATTGGAATTTATAGATTCTTCCAATCGTCTCTCTATTATGAACTCCTCAATAAGGGGGCACCTTTTTAATAGTTAGTTGAGGTTATATTTAGTCTAGTCTTGGCCTAATGACACTCTAGCTTCGTCTTCAAGACAATTGATCTCTAGATGTCTTTGTTTTGGTAGTTCTTTCTCTTGCCTTTATAACCACCTTCAATATTGTGAACCTCAATTTCTTTCTTTTTTCCAGTGAAACTTTTCTCCTTAATCAAGTCAGTAATCATTCCTAACCAGATGGCTTGTTTAATTCTCTCAACTATCACAACCAGGTTAGAAAAATGTTGTACAGAGCTTCCAACAAGGTATTCAAAGTATAGGGGCCTTAAAAATGTTGGCAAACAAATTGATCATCTCTTTTTCCAACAAAGAAGGATTAATCTATACAACTGTCTCATGCCACCTTTAGGTGTATTCTTTTATGGACTCCTTGTTGTTCTTTTCTAAAGCTTGCAAGATTGATCTATCAGGGTTCATATCCATATTGAACTTATATTATCTAATGAAGACATCAACTAAGTCCTTCCACTTTTTTACCTTGGTATTGATCAACCGCATATACCAAGTAAAGACAGAGTCACTTTTATTGTCTTAAAAGAAGTTAATCAGTAGTTTCTTATTATAGACCACCTTAGTCATTTTGTTATAGTATGCCTTGAGATGAGTTACAATCCATTGAGTTCCTGTATATCTGATGAATTCAGGCACTATAAAATTTATAGGGATGATCACGTTAGGCACCAAACATATCTTAGTAGCCTTTATATGGTCATGTAGGCTAGTTCCCTCGAATGCCCTCATCCTTTGCTCTAGGGCAACCAATTTATCCAGACCATCTTCTCTTACCATCTTGTCCTTTTAAGATTTCTTTATTATAAAGTCAATGGTAAATGACATTCTTATGAGATATGTTGGTTGAGAAATTTGGAAATACATAGCTAGTTGTGATTCAAATGACACCTCATTTGCCCCTGGATTCTAAGGATTTGCAAGCAAAGGCTCAGGCTGAGTTGTAAACTTTGCTTCTCTAGATTTAGATCTCAAGGCCTGTTCGAGTAGACTAATAAACCTTGTGACTTCTTCTTTAAGACTTTCCAACTCTTTTCAGTGTTGGGCTTTTTCTTCATTTTTCATTTGTCCGTTTTATAGTCGAGTGTTATAGGTGCATTTCGAAGAGGAACCTATATTTCCACCCGCTAAATGAAATTTATGCAATCATGCACAAGTGATGATGCTATCCATAGTTTTGAAACTCGGACCGGCTAGGAGGGTTGACCTGCGACCCAGCTGACCCGGGCCTGGGACTGGTTTGGGTTTAAGTAAAAACCCACTTGGAAGTTGGCTCGGTAAAACCTGGTCAACCCGGCAGGTCGACCCAGGTAAACCCGACTGAGACCCGACTACCTTCTTGATAGAAAAAGGCAATAGCAGTCTATACAATCTAATCTTTGGAGGCAACCATTGTATTTTTGACAAGTACTCAACAAATGGCCTCTCCAAATCCTTATCTGAAATCTTTTTCCTCCCTTCCTCTTCATCATTATCATTCCCATCATTATTAGAAGTACCCGCCCTTACTGTGGCAACCAAGTGCCCTTACACCAGCTTGAAAAACCTCATCAATTGATTCTTTTCTAGTAGTGAAAGATTTGATCTTTTGGGGTAAAGAAGAGGAAATTCGTCTTTGTTTGAACCCATTTTGTGATTAATAATTTTGATAGAAGGGTAACATCTCAACAAATAAAAAGAAAAGGAAAATGAATGGATGCTTGAATATAAAGAGAGTAGACTTCTTGCCTTTGGAATATAGGAGATGCTTTAGGTGAGGACAAGATTCTTCTCAACTACTCTTCATTGTCTAAGGCTTATGCTTCTATGCTCTATGCCAAAAAAATTTCAGATCGGGGGGTGGGGGAAGACAAATTTCATCTCATTAGGTCAATTTGGCAATGAAGCCCACATAAGAAGCTCCTCCTTAACCAGCCCCTTTTGTGATTAATAATTTATCTTTTTTCTATTAATTTTTTTCTAATCCGTGACCCAATCATTAGACTAGGTTGACCATCGAGTCGGGTTTCAAAACTATGATGCTATCAATAAGGAAAATACAGATTTAATGTGGACTTGCCCGTCAAGGTGGAAATGGTCAATATTCATGGATTTTAGAAACCTGATATCATTATCATGCCAATAAGGGGATCCTTGTCCAATCTTGCTTAAGTTTGAGCTTTTGATAAACCTTTTAACTTTCAATTCAAGTTAGTTCCCTCTTGTCAACTATAACAACTTAAACTCTTATATCATATGTGATGAGCATTTGCCACCTAATGGTCTTGGGATTCAAGATGCCGCATGTTGGGCTACCTATAGTAAGATTACATGAGGTACAACCTAGAAGGTCAGTTCTAGTCGTTAAATGCATCACCTGGATAGGTTACTATTTAGTCTCAAAAGGTCTCTCGCATGCTTAGTGATCGTCTTTGAAAGATCGATATAAAGCTTACAAGTAGTGTGAAGATAGAGGCCCTAAGTAATATCAAATTAGCATATCAACCACCATCGAGTAAACAATCAAACGAGAGCTGGATAGTGTCCGAGTCTTACCCAAGATAAAATCATTAGGGTACCATTACTTCTCCACTTATCCTGAATTTCAAGGTGTGTGCTCTTGAAGTGATGCATGATAATATAAATCGGAATACATGTTAAAGTAGTAAAGGCAATCAAATAAATTGAACAAGCACAATAAACGAGATAGAAATAAAAAGATAAATAACAAAGATTAGTCCTAAAAATTCCAGTAGAGTCGTCATTCTGCCACACCCGGACATCACGACGATTGATTAAAAATAATCTAGAAGAAAAACAGATATATGGCATTTTGCTCTTTAAGGAAAATTGTTTAGTTCAAGGAGTTATCACCTAATATTATGGTCACTAGAAACCCTAATTGGTTAACAGAGATTCTATGATACGAGATTGGTTACGCGAAAAGGAAGATGTTATCACCCCTTAAGCCTCTTACCTGAGGCAGGCTGCATTGCTGATTTTGTCTAAAAATTGCTAAAAATTTATTCCTCTCCTTTTTTTGTTCTTCCTATCATGTTCCCAGCTCTAAACCCAGCTAAAATGCTATCGTATGGGATGGGCTAGACCCATCTAGCCTAGCCTGGTCACTAGCCCAAGCCAGTGACCCGATTGGGCAAAGTAGTATGCATGCATGAATAATTCACGCATGCATGCTACATAATGCGAAGGTAATTATAATTGAACTTAAAGTTCAAGGTGGTTAGATAGAATACCATCTTTTGTTGTCACCTCTTAAAGTTTAATCCATTGAACTTTTTAGATTTCTCACCATACACCATAGAATGGAATCCTCACTACCTAAGTAATACTTGTCGAAGTAACATTGGTTCACACAACCAAATATTGAGTAGAAGGGGTAAAAGATATGAAATGATCTATATTAAAAAAAAATAGCCAATAATGTTTATAAATAAATAATTTGGCTCCACACCAAGCAAGTAATAATAATAAAAAAAACTTCTAAAATAGCATCTTTTTAAATAAAATATTTAAATTATGCAAGATAAAATCTACAATCATTCCTTTACTTTGAGTTACCATGTTTAGCCCTATTTTGTTCACTAAGATTTATTGAATTATTATCATTTCACTTACAAACTTTTTCGTATATAAAATAGTATTGTGTGAATAATATTTTCACTAAGTAAGTTTCTAGAAAAGATTGGAGGGGTCATAAACAATCTTGTTTAAAATACAATCTCCTTCTATAGGACTTCCTAAACCGTATCTATTTATAACACTAATGTTATAGTTTAAGAAACCAATTGCATCAACTTCCGCAGAAGAGCAATCTTTACAATTTGATCCTAATCTAAACCAAATGAGAGTTAATTGAAGTCCTATATCCTGGCAATGCTATTTTTCAGCCTCTTGATGGAAAAACATAACAAAGGTCCAACATTTTCTAAAAAATTCAGGTGCTTAGCTACTTAAGTGTGAACTGTAATTGTTTGATGAAATATGTTTGTAAATGGTTTAACATGGATGGATGAAATATTAAGAAAAATTGTTTGATGTTTTATGTTGGCTCATATGATCCTTAAGTGTGAACCATAATTATTTTTCATGATTTATTAAAAAAAAAAAAAAACAAATAGCATGGTTTAACAAAAAACATTTGGTGAAATAACATAATTTAGTACATATTGCTATTGCAAAACGCAACATTTAAAGGTATTCTTATTGTGAAATTTGACATTTAAAAAAATTATCAAATGAGTTGGCATAAATTACAATGTAGAGAGGAGAGAGAGAGAAAAAAGAACATAAAGGCACACTAAAGCTTTGATTATAACACTACTAATACCATAAAAAAGATGTTGATCATGAGGTGAATTCAATGATACTAAAGAAGTTCACCAATGATAATCGGAGTGGATCCCACCCTTCGTCAAAAGACGAGTAATCAATTACAATAAGGAGAGAAAGAAAAAGAGACATCAGATGCACATCATAACTCTGATTACAACATTATTGGTATCATCAGAAAAATCTCTAGGAGATAAGTCCAATGACAACAAGGAAGGTCACCAACAGTGACTGGATTAGGTCACGCGTGTCTAGTAGCTTGCTTTTGGATAAAGGGTGTTACCAACTGGGGTCATTATCAGTGACCTTTCTCAGTGTCGTTGAACTCATTTTTTTAGGTTTTTCTAATGATAACAATGGTGTTGTAATCAGATCTTTGGTGAGACCCTAAAATATCTTTATTTCTTTTTGTTTATCATGTCTCTCTTCGTTATATTTGCTCGCTTGCTTTTGAACAGAGAGTGTGGTACACTCAATCATCATTAGAGAACTTTTTTAGTGTCGTTGAATTTATCTAGTCAAAAGCTTTTTAATGGTATCAGTGGTATCATAATCAAAACTTTGATGTGCCTCGAGGTCTCTTTCTTTCTTTCTCCTCCAAAGCCATCTTTTAGTCCCCTCTTAGTTAGGCTTGAGTAAACCACCCCAAACCCAACATAAATCTTCTTGGACTTAGCTTTTTGGGTCCACCATGTCTAGCAACCTTCTATATGGTTGATAATTGGAATTTACTGCTAATATGATCCATTCACCATCATTTGTTTTATAAAACAATGTTAAGGTATGCTCATGCCAGAACCTGGTCCTCTAAGACATCTCTTTTCACACTCAATGGTGTTACCATCTACCGTTAAGAGCTTATCTCACATAATTAACTTATAATAAGTTACATAGTTTATTATTATATTTTGTTTATATATGATTTATAAGTATATAAATGTTTATGAATCACTGGGCTATATTTTAAGCTCATAAACACACAAAAGACATTTTATTCCTCTATATCTCTTGTATATATCACCTTCATGTACTACAATTGCAATATACAACACAAAATTTTCAAGACTATATTCCTCTTGTATTTATGTTAACTTTAAGCATTGGAGGGTCTTCTTTTTATACACAAGACTTGTTTTGTAGGTGCTTGTGGAACCTAAATCCAACAATCTTTATCTCCTAGTCCATCCTTAACAACCTATTCCATCCACTAGCCTTGAAAAGACCTTGATCTCTTAAGGTTTTCTATAAACCTCGTTATTAACACTATACCTGAGAAATTTAACAAAAATTTGTTCAATTTTCTTTCATTTTATCTATTTCATAATTATTTTCATGGTTAATAACCTATAAACTCAAAGATATAGGAGAGTGACAAACCTATAAAGAGCATGAGGGCGGCCCACCATAACACACGTCAGCAATGTTTTATTTTTTAATTATATTTATAATTATTGAAAGATTAAATTACCTTTTATATAAATTAATTATAACTAAAAAAAATCATCAAGAATATACAAAAAATACCTTTAGATGTTAGTTTTATTTGTTTTACTTTTAAAAGAAGTATAGTCATTACAATGTAATCAAAGCCTGAAAGAACTAAAAGCTCTTGAATATCAATTTGGTTTTATTTTTTTATATTTTAAGGATATCTAATTCATTGTATTATGCATAAAACAATGTAAAAAGTTCAATGTGTCATTAATTAATATAATGATAGATGAACATATAGAAAATACCCTTTTATGTTAAATGACGGGCTCATTATTCTTTGATGTGAAGAGCAAAATCTTCCCTTAACTATTATAATCTAGAGTGAATTGACTTGTAGGCCACAACACACACTCAGCACTTATTGTTTTTTATTATTATTATTATTTGATAAATAAATGAAGTGCTCTCTATAATATCATTCATAATTTAAACTCTAAAAGAGTTCGTAAGTTTTTTATAAACATCGGATTGATTATTATTTACCTTTTAATACTTGACTGAAGAGTGATCACTTACAAAGTGGAATTAGGATTTCCTAAATGAGTAGGCTTGGAAGGAACACTATTATGAATAATTCAAAAAAAAAATAAAAGGATTAAATTAAAAAAAAAAATCAGAACTTTGAGGATGCTATGATCCCTTGAAGCAAAGGGTGGTTCCACCTCTAGGGAATTTTACTCAATGCACTAGCCAAGTAAACCATCCGGGGAAGAAAAGAAAGGAGAAAAAAAAAAAAGGAGTACTTGAGTAAAAAGCAAAACAGAATATTCAATCTCTTGTCATTTCTCTTTTGCCCATTCCTTTTCTTTCTCATTAATATTGATTTATGACGTGATAATATGGCATTTATGGGTGGTGAAATTTGTTAGAATTAAATGGCCTTTCCTTGAGGTACGTGTCCTCGTCGTACGAAACTCTGCGGAGGCAGAAAAAGTGTTCGCTTCAGCTTCTATTTTTAAAACTTTTTAAGAGTATTTTTAATTAAAAATTATTAAATTAATATTTTTTTAGATCAATTTTCATAAAGACACTTTCTCTTCAGCTAAAATCGATTTACCTTCTCTCCCTCCTCTTTTTAACTCAGCTCCATTCCACTGCAATGCTCTCGACCACACACAACACAATTGTCCATCCACCGCCAAACCTAGCCACCTTCCATCGAAATCCAAGAAAAATGATTTTTTAATGCCAAATCATAGGAAAAAAATAAATTCATAAACCAAAAAATCCCTTAAAATCCACTATTTTAGCATCGCCATGCTTCTCCTCTCTTTCTCTCCCCCACCAGCGCCAACTACAGCACCCCCAATCGAATAGAAAATAGCAAAAAGCATCCATCTCCTCTCTATCTCTTCCAACTTTGGTGGCAACAACAGCCGCCACAATGGTACGAGCATCCACCAATAAATAGTCACGAAGCCTTTGCAGCAATCGAAGCATCCACCAATAGCATCTACAATAGCCATAATCCACGAAAATAACAGCAGCGACAAAGGCAGCAATAACTATCACAATTTATTGATTGAGGTCCTCATTAGAAATGATAAAGATGCGAAGGATGAGGCGAGGGAACGATAAATGGGGTTGGTGTGAGGCTACCCGCGAGGAAGATGGAGTGGGAATGATAAAAGGGGACCATTGTGAGGTGGTTGTTGGGTTGAGATTTTTGTGGTTACGGTTGGAATTGGGAATTTATAATAAAAATATTTTAATTTTTTATGTTTTTTGGGATATTTTTGGATTATTTTAAGTGGGTTTGTGGCTATTGGATTTTTTTTTGTTCAGTTTCATTGAAATTACACGGATCTGGTTGGGTTTGTGAGGGCTAAAGTTGTAAATTTGTTGTTCATTTAGGTTTATGTGTGATGCGATGATGGAGAATAGTATATTGGCTTGGACTCTACATGGAGACACTAAAAAAAAAAATTTAAAATATAAAGTTATATTTAAAAATATAAATAATATTTTAAATTGTTTTGGATTTGACGGTTGTACCAGACTCAAGATAGTTGAATATGATGATCAATCCAGACTCAAGTCTCTTGGGTTTGGTTGGGTCTAGTGGTATGCCAAATTAAGACAGTTGGATTTGATGGTTAATCCAGACTTAAGTCTCTTGTATCTGATTGAGTTTGGCGGTCATGTCAGATCAAATAACTTTGAAGTATCCTATAAGAATATTTAGAATAGAAATTATAATTAATTTTTTTATTTTTTTCTAAAAACAATATTTAAACTATTCTTCAAGTATTATAAAGAAAAATTCTCATTATTTTTTTTTATATAAATGGTTTTTAGTTCTAAAAAAAAATAAACTAACCTTGAAGTATCCTAAACAGAAATTTTAATTAATTTTTTTCTAATTTTTTTATTTTTTATAAAACAAACATTGAAACTACTTTTTAAGTAATCTAAATAAATTTTTTTATAAATGTTTTTTTTTTTTTACAAAAAAAAAATTAAACTATCCTTTAAATATTCTAAACAGAAATCCTAATTAATTTTTTTAATAAAATTTTTTTTTTTTTAAAATTTAAATTATTCTTAAATAACCTAAACAAAAATATTAATTAAAAGTTTTTTAAGAAATTACTTTTTATAGACTTTTCTGTCTGGAATAATGTTAAACCCAAAAGTATTAAGTTTATTGGTCAATCTTACACTTAAAAGCATTGGGTCTGGTGGTAATGCTACACCCAAGAGAATTGAATCTGATGGTCAAATAGACCCAAGAGCATTGAATTTAGCATCCATGCCTAATTAATTTTTTTTATTTGTTATAAAATATATTTAAAGTATTTTTGAAATATCATACAAAAATGCTAATTAATGTTTTTATAAATATTTTTTTTATTTTTTCTAAAAATAAATTTAAACTATCCTTAAAGTATTCTAAACAAAAAGTTTAATTAATTTTTTAATTGTTTCTATAAAACAATATTAAAATTATCTTTGAAGTATCTTAAATAATTGTTTTTATAAATTCTTTCTATTTTTTATATAAAAAAATATCTAAACTACATTTGAAATATTCTTAAACAGAAAGTCTTAATTATTATTTTTTTAATTTTTGTACTTTTTATATAAAAAAACATTTAAATTATTCTTGAAGTAACCTAATCAAAAATCCTAAATATTTTTTTTTAATTTTTTTATAGGCTCTTAGGTTTGGTGTAAAACATTTATAAAAAAAAAAATATTAATTAGGCATATACGCCATATCCAATGCTCTTGGATCTTCTTAGCCAAGCAGACCCAAAACTTTGTGTCTGACGGCCAAACATACTCAACAATATTGAATCTGGCATTCATGCCTAATTAATTGTTTTTATTTGTTATGTATAAAAAAAAACATTTAAAGTACTCTTAAAGCATCAAAAACTGAAATACTAATTAATTTTTATTTTATTTTTAATTAAAAAAACATTTAAACTATCCTTGAAGTATTCTAAATAGAAATTCTAATTAATCATTTTTAAATTTTTTTATAAAAAAAAATATTTAAACTATCTTTGAAGTAACACCTAAACAGAAATTCTAATTAATTTTTTTAAAAAACTTCTTTTGTTTTTTTATAGGCTCTTATGTCTGGCAGTCAAGCTAGACCCAAGAAACTTGGATTCGGCATCCATGTCTAATTAATATTTTTTTATAAAAAAAATTTGTTTGCTATATATTTTTTTTAAATACCTTTGAAGTATTCTAAATTGAAATGCTAATTAATCTTTTTTATTTTTAAAAAAAAACATTTAAATTATCCTTTAAACTACTCTTCAAGTATCTTAAACAAAAATGCAAATTAATTTTTTTATAATTTTTTTTTATTTTTTTCTAAAATAAATATTTAAATTATCCTAAAAGTATCCTAAATATAAAATTTAATTTTTTTTTTTTAATTTTTTTTAATTTTTCTATAAAAAAAACAATAAAACTATTCTTGAAGTATTCTAAATAATTGTTTTCTATTATATATATATATATATATAATATATTAAACTACCTATGAAATATCCTAAGTAGAAATGTTAATTAATTGTTTTTATGAATTTTGTTTTATTTAAAAAAAAAATATTTAAACTATTCTTGAAGTATCATAAATATTTTTTTTCAGTGACTTTGGGTCTAATGGCTGTGCCAGACCCAATAGTCTGGGGTTAAGTGGTCATGCTTTGATCAAACATATGCCAACAACTTTTAGAATAAAAAATAAAATAGACAACGTCCTTCATGGTTTTCTGAATATCTACAGTATGATCTATAGTGCAAACACTCTATGTATACAGAACCAACACAATGATTTTTTCATGCACTTTAAAGTATAGTATAATGTTGTTGGAGTCGTGGATAGTTGGGGTGGTAGTGAAAGAGAAGAAAGATGGTGGAGTGTTGCTATATTTGTTTTGAAATTTTTCTGTTGTTCTTGTTTCAAGTTTTAGGTTTATGTATTGTGTTGTTAATAAAAAAAAATGTACTATGATTTTAATTTAATTTGTTTAGTTTTTTTTATTATGGATTTGAAAAAAAAAATTCAAATGTCAAAAAAAAAAGAAGTAAGATTTTGATTAACGAAAGAAAAAATATGTAAACATGACGGCATGAGGAAAAAAAAGATGTAGAAATTATAAAATGGCATTTTAGGCATTAAGACATTCAAAATTGAAAACTTGTAAATTTCAAGCTTTTTTATTGACTAAGTTTAACCAAATATGTAAAGTTTTATTTAATGTATGTATGGAGAGAAAGTGTTACTACACTTAAAAGATAAAATATTTTTATAATTTTCCTTTTTATTTAATATTTTTGTAATGTATTTTATTTATAATTATGATTATTCATTTAAAAAGTAATTTTATGTATTCAATTTGACTCTCTCTCTCTCTCTCTATATATATATATATATATATATATATATATATATATATAATATTCCTGATATGATATTGTATATGTATGTGTGTGTGTGTATAATTTTCTTATCTCTTTTTTAAGCAAGAAAAACTATTTTATTTTATTTTGAATAATAAATAGCCTTTCTTGCTAAAAAATAGAGAGAATAAAAATATACACATCCTACACTATGAGGATGGATTTGGATATACACACAAATATACATGACATTCATTGCTTAATAGATAAAGTAACCATAAAAAAAAACTCATCTATTTTGATCACTTTGGTTCGACATACGTCGAATTCAGTTAATTCGTCATTCTTATTCATATCTAATGCATTAAATTCTTCTTAATTGCTAGTTTTTAAGATTTGAATTCATAAAAATCAATGAATGGACTATACATTCTTAATCACTTGTTTAGCCCCTCCAACTTGACCAACTCAATGTTGAAACTAATTATAATTAACCAGTTGGCCCATTCAACTATCTAATTTAATTAGTTTTCACTAGTTAATTGCAAAATAATCTTTCTTAAAAAAAATCATCAAAACAAAAGGAAAATATTTTTGAAAAAATAGATCATTCACGCAAGAAGAGATTTTAAAGTAGTTCTCTAATCTAGTTTAATAACGCTTAACATGTCATCTCTTACTACTTTGTACATGAGAGCAATAGGCTTTAGAGTGCTCTAAGAGTGGTTTTCCAACACTTACTCTACAATGAGAGATTGACATAAAGAGGAGAGAGAAACAAGAGAGGGAAAAATTAAGCATAAATGAAAATATTTTTATCATTTCTGATGAGTTCATATGTGATTTTTTATTGCATAATCTATCTTTTTATTCAAAATAAATCAAAGAAGTAAGGATTGATAATTTTTGATGGACCACTTTAAAAATTTATTGGGAGAACACTACTCTAAACTTGAGTTTTCTATTTTCTAAATGAGTATTTCAAAACAAACCTCACATGCAAATTTCATAATCGATGCTATTAAAGTTTGTAGTACCTAGCTTATAAGATTGGATAATTAAAAGATCCAGTAACCATTAATTTATTTGACATCGTTCCCCAACCATAATTTGATAGATAATATTCTAGTGTTAAAATAAGGTTATAAGGCTCCCCAACGTTGGGGAAAAAAACCTAGATTAGCTACCTAAGAAACAAATCAAGTTAGACCATTATTGTTGTGTTGTAATTTTACTAATGGCCTAGGACTTAAGCTTCCACCAAGATTATATTTTACATCTTATACTTTATGTAAATTTTTCTTTAGTCGTTTCTGAACCATTATTCTTTGAAATCTAAAACTCAAATGTGGTTTAGGCCAAACTTTTCCCAAGTAGAGTTTTTTACGTTTAGGCTTTAAAAGACCAACTCAATAGAAACTAACTAATCATATTTTCTTATTTTTTAAGTGTTGGCTAAATACTACTCTATAAAATGTATTAATTAAACTTTTATATTAAAAGAATATCGTTATTGAGTGTGGCAGTAAGCAAGGGTCATTCCTGAAGAATAGTGTTCCCAATTAATAAGTTATTAACTCAAAAGACAAGAAAAAACTCTAATACAACCAATAAATAAAATTAAACTTAAAAACCTATCTATACTTAATAAAATCATTTGAAACTTTGCAAACAAACTAAAGATACCTTTAATCTATTCACAGATAAAATTTGGAAAAATTTTGAGTTGATTTGATATATAAACAAAATCAAAATAAACATCTAGGAAATTGAAAATTTAATAAGCAAGTTTTAATAAACTTTGAAACTTGATGAGAAATATGGTAATAACAAAAGTTCTAACCTAACAAGAACATAACTTACCTTGAAATAATTTAATATTTTAATGGAATAAAAAGGTTTTTTTTATAATAAAAAGGTTTTTTATAATAAAATTATTCTTTAAAATCTTCTAATTGTAAAATGCCTTAGTTTTCTCCTTATAGATTATTGAACTCTCATAAGCATCGTTTCTAATTTTACGAAGCTTATTTACTTTTATTTTTCTTTGTTTAGTCACAAGATCCAATCTCCATATTACATTACTAACAACCTAAAATACCTCGTGTTCTGACACGACCAAAAGATTGATATCTTATCCCAAGTGCAGGAGTGTCGAAGTAATAAATAACCTGGCAAGACCGGAGTTGAACCACAGGGAGGTTAACTATATAAATTATAAATTTTAAATAATAATAATAATAATAATAAGTTAAAGTGGACTTTGAGATGTAAGATTAATGTGAAGATTCAATAATGATAAAAATAAATGTCAAAGTTAGAGGATCCACTAATAGTATTAGAAATAAGTATAGTATAAACTCTTTTTATTAATCAACTAGAAACCACACAAAGGAGGTTCCCATCGGATGATTTATCCTTAATAGTTCATTATAAATTTTTAACATGATCATAATAATTATCTTATTTAAGTAACACCAAACTTTTAAATATTGTTAGAAATTCATGATACTAACTTATGTTAATAACAAATCAAGTTTCTTTTATAGCACAAGTATAGGTTAAACCATACGGTTGGTTATGAAAGTGCCAAGCATTTGTTGTATCAAGTGTTATACAACACAAATCTAGATTAACCATTTAACAAGCAAGGTATTAAGAATTAATAAGATAAAAATATAAGACATGTTAATAACAAACTTTCTTGTATATAAATATTGAAGTCCATGTTGAGTTTATATTATACCTATACTAACACCATTAGTGAAACCTTTTCACCTTAACATAAAAAACTTAACTAAATATTATGAAGAAGAGAAACATAAATAAACAAGAGGAGAACATGATTATATAAGTATAGTAAAGGAAATAAAAGGCAAAAACAAGAGATTAATGAAAATATAACATGGAATAAAACTTGAACATTACAAAATACAAATAAAGAGAGCAAGAGCAAGATCTTAATCTGAACAACCAAGATGCCTAAATGCATAGCAAATGCCTCCTTTTATAGGCTAAAATTTAGAACTCTTGATTTGATGACTAATTGTTGAGTGGGTGGCCACATCTTGACTTGGTGACAATCCTTATTTTCTTGTCTAAACAAAACGTCATTGTTAACATCAGAATTTGAATAGATTTATATAATGAAAGTTCTAGGAAATTGTCTCAGCTTTTTTTAAAAAAAAAAAAGAATCGGTGTACTTAGACTTCTAGAACTCGAGATATGGGCTGAACACTGAACAATTTCTGGGCTGCAAGATAATTTCAGATTTCTCCGTTGTTGCTATAATTTGAACTTGAAAATGATATTTTTAAATCTTGGACTCCTTATGAAACTTTTAGGCCTATGTCTTAACTTTCCATCCATATAAAGCAAACCTAAATCCAAGTTCTACAACTCCAGTTATGATCCAATAACCGAATGGTGTTCTAGTTTGGACTGAACCAGCATCTCTTTTCTAAGCTTAGCCTTCTCTTTGTCTTCTCAATTTCAGTAATTAAACTCATCAATCAATCCTTTGATTTATGTGATATGTCTGCATTTAAGATAGACATTTATCATAAATTAAAGGTATCTTATATTATTAGATATGTTATTATAAAACATGCTCTAACTAAGGAGTTATTGATACTTCAAGTACAAAATGATGATATAAAACATTGATAAAAATGCACTTTTAAGTACTAATCATGTTCCAATTCAACTAGAAGGTGACATGGCTTACCATACATAAGCCGAAAATGTGACATCCTATTTTATGCTTTAAATGTTCCTATAAATCTAAAGTGTATCATTAAGGTGCATATCTAAGACTTTATATTAGGATTCATAATTTTAGCTAAAATGGACTTGACATCTTAATTTGATGTTTTAACTTGCTCACTAGTTTTAAGGTGATATAACATGGAGATTTCATGTGTAATGTTATATTTTATAAGCAAAGGTTCAAATGAATGATTACAAAAATGGATTTCCCCATCACTTATTATAGCTCTTAGTGTTCCAAACATTGAAAACATGTCAGTATTAGCAAAACTTAAAACCATTTTAGAATATTAGTTTTGGTGGCTTTTGCTTCCACCTATTTTAACATATAATCAACATTAAAAAATATTTAAAGATTACCATACATAAAGAGAAAAAGGCTTATGAAATCAATGTGATTGTTTGAGGCATTTGATTTCATGCACCAAAGTCACTTATTAATTGATAATGATCACATAACTTGCAAAAAAGGAATGTATTTATAAGCAAGGCGGGCTAATAAAATTCACTCTTAAGTACCTTAAAAGGCATTCCTTTTACTCCAAAGTGTCCACCAAATACATAAGAATGACAAAAGAATAGTTTATATGTGAATTCATAATTAGATACACTCATTTTTATCATTTGATTGATGCAATGCTTCCATAAATAATGATCATCCACATATATTGCTTTGCAATTTGTTTTTTTATTTTTTCCTTTTGAGCATGAGTTAGATAATTCTAAAAAAAAAAAAACATTTGGTGACTAAATAGACCACAATGTATGCATACCAAAAGCTAAAATCTCTAAGAAAAATAGTTGTTTATCCAAAATATTTTCATGCAATAAAAGAGTTTCTTCAGAGCTTCTTCATCATGAATAAGATGACTATGTGGTCATCAACCATATTATCACTTCATTTCTCATTTTTGATATCCAAATCAAATTCGTTTAAAAGAAATATCTACCAAATAATTCTTGATTTAGCATCTTTTATAATGAGCAAATACCTAAGAGTTGTATAATTTGAAAACATATTTACTTTAGTACTAATTAGATAAGAACAAATTTTCTCTAAATAAAAAGTAATTATTAGCAGCTCTTTTTTAGTTATGGAGTAATTAAGTCGTGCATCATTCAAGGTCCTTAATAAAGCCTTCCCTGCAACATAATCATTGGCATCGCATATCAAGTTAAATGGAAAGCTTCAATTAGGTTGTTGGATAATTGGAGTTATGGTCACAAGTTTTTTAACCTTCTTGAATTCTCCCTTACATTTTTCATTTAATTTGAATGTCATCTCCATTTATAACAACCTATATAAAGGCCTTGCAATATTAAAAAAATATTTGATGAATCTTTGATAAAATTCACATGTTCATAAAATAAACAAACCTCGATCAACCATGAAATGACATTTCTCTTAATTAATTATAACATTAGTTTCCATACAACATTTAAGAACAAATGCAAGGTTATCTAACATTTATCAATAGAATCACCATAGACACTAAAATCATCCATAAAAAACTATATAATGTTTTCAATAAAATCTAAAAATATACTACTTATACATTATTGAGAAGTCGCAAGGGCATTTGAAAAGGCCAAATGGCATGTGTCAATAGGCAAACATTCTAAAAAGCACAAGTGAATGTTATCTTCTCTTAGTCATCAGGTGGAATCATGTTCTAATGATAACCTGAATAACCATAAGAAGAAAACAATAATATGAATAACTTGCTAACTTTTGTAAAATTAGATTAATAAATGGCAAGCAAAAATAAACTTTACAAGTATTAAAGTTAAGTTTTTGATAATTAATGCGAACTCATCACTCAGTTTTGATATGAATTGGCCTAGCTCATTTTCCTCATTCTTAAACATAATAATGTTAGATATTTTTGGGAAACTTTAGACAAAGCTCACCCATTTGTTGTTTGAAATAGGGTAAACGTGTCAACATCTAATAATTTTAGAACTTTTTTCTTCATAACATGCATAATAGGATGATTCAATTGGGTTTGAGCTCTTTTAGTTGGATTTTATCCATCCTTATGAGAACTTTGGTGTCTGCACATGAAAAGACTAATTACTTTTATCTTAGTTATTTTTTAACCTATAACTTGTTTTATGATTTTTCAAAATATGTTCTAGTTTTTTCTCTTGTAAAGTTATAAGGATATTTGCAATGATCATGTGTGTCTCCTTCATCTAAGTATACATATTTGAGATGTTTGTGAAGAAGCTTAAGTTTTAAGGTGTTTGTATCATAAAACATAAAAAAAATTCATTATATAAAGACAAATAAATAAAAGAAATATGTTTAGAGCTTTTGAAAAAGACTTCAAAAACTTCATAGCATCCTTTATATTTTCCTAAATCACATAATATTTCTTGGCTTTTTTAAATCCTCTAACTCAAGGATTTTACTAGTGGTTTTTTCCACAACATCCTTACCAATTAACTCAAAAGGTAGTTATGTTAAAGAATCAAGTATATGAACTAAAAATTAATAATGTAAATCACTTGGATACCTCATTGCCTTAAAGATATTGAAACTTATAACTTCATCGTCAAACTCCACTATTAAGGAACATCAATTTTGGTTCAGAGAATTTTTATAACTGGTCTTACTAAAGGTAATGATATCAATCTAAAAGACAAGTCACCCTTTATATCAAGAACATAGAATCAACAAGAAAGCCAAACTCATTTACCTACACAGAGAAATCTTTCAAAACTCCTTTTAGGTATGCATTAGCTTGATTAACGAGCTGAATAACTACACCAGTGTTCTTAAGTGAATCGAGATTTAAATAAGCATAAATAAAATAAAGCATGCCATTAATAGATTCTCCTAAATCTAGCATAGCTTTTTTAAACCTTATATTGCCAATTATACATGGTACGGTGAAACTTCTCAAATCTTTATATTTTAGAGGAACCTTCTTTTGCAAAATAAAAAATATGTTCTCCCATACTTTTACAATCTCATCACCCTTTACCTTGTATTTGATGGTGCACAACTCCTCAGAGAACTTTTGGATTGATCACGGTTTAGGATGAATGTTTTTTAAATCTTTATGCTTCTAATCTACCAATGGTACTAGCCAAATAACTCACTTGATTCTACAAATTATTCATAGTAGTCCTTGATTCTAATTTAAATTATAAAGAATTAGTGGATAAATATTTAATTAAATATCCTAGAGACATACCTTGGGTATGAAGGATGGATTGTGGTTAGTTGATTGAAACCCCAATGAATGATTAATGTTAGCATTAGGTATAGCTTGTTGATGATTTTTGAATAGCTAAAATAGAGATGATCCCTTCATCCAAAATTATAAGTGTTAGAGAAAGGATCATGATTTTTGATTCCCTTGCTTACTCTAAATTATCCTTTTACAAAGGTAGACATATATCGGTTGAAAGACCTATAATAGAAAAATAAACTCTATACTTTCTTGATTGTTTAATAGTACCTAGAACCATTTCTTGAACTACAAAAGTGAGTTATCAAGATGTTGCTCAACATTAGATGTAACACTTACCTCGTTGACTTTTCTTTATGGTAATTCTATTTGCTTGCTAAACTATGGTGAATTAGCCATCATATTAATTATTAAAGTTTTGTTGTTGGTGGAGTTTTGTCCACAAAACCCACACTAGCAATATTTACCATGCTCCTTTTCATTGAAAAAAGTCTTTCATAAAAAAAAATGAATTAAGAGCTGCTCATTGATTTGGTGATGAAGGTAATATGCACATAGCTTCTTAAATCACTCTTAATACTCATACAAATTCTCTTTGTTATGTTGTTAAATGCCACCATTCCTTTGCTAATATTTGTGATCTTAGATGTAGGGAAATACTTCTCTAGAAAGATTTTCTTCATCTCATTCCATATGATAACAGTGCTAGATAGTAGATAATAAAGTTACTCTTTTACGTTGTCTTTAGAGGTTCTGATTGACTTTCATGCTTGGACAAATTATATGGAACTCTTTAAGACATTTTTTTTTTATCTTCACCTATAAAACTATAAAAAGCTGTTAAAAGATGAAGTATTCTTGATTAAAGTTCAAAATTAATTTCATGTTAAGGATTATAAAATACAAATTAGTTTATGGTCGAGAGTTGATGCTACCAACTCTTTAAGAGTTAAGTTGTTTACTACCATATCTTCCTCTTCTTTCTTAGTTTGCAAACTAGGTAGGAGGATAGTATGCGATGCTCGATTGAATCCGAATGGTGAAGGTAAAAAAGGTATAAACTACTCATTTGATTTTTTTTATTAGATGATATGAATTCTATGATTCTTTTAAGTTATTGATTTGTCTCTTCTCTAGCTGGTTCAAACATCCATAGAATACTATAATAAAATAAAAGCAAAAACTAATAAAGACAAATATAAAACTAGAAAATAACAAATTAAGTAGGAAAAACAATCCTAAAAAATTTAATGCCAATTGATGCTCTAAGAATGTATTAATTAAATCCCTTCATGAAATAATATCATTATTAAGTATGGAAGCAAGCAAGGGTCATTCATGTAAAATATTGTTTCCACTCAAAACAAAAGAAAAACTCTTGAATGATTAGTGAATATAATAAAACTAAAAAATTATTTAAACTTAATAAATTTGGTTAAAACTTTTAAAACACACTAAAGACACCTTAATCTAGTCACATATAAAATTTAAAGGGATTTAGAGTTGATTTTTTATATATAAAAAATAAAAATAAATGTCTATAAAATAAAACAAAATCAGAAGCAAGTCTTAAAAAAGTTTAAAAACTTGATGAGAATTATGGTTAATGAATCATTCTCCACTTCTAAAAAAAAATAAAGCTAATAATTAGAATTATTCTTTGAATTTCTTTTGATTTAACAACCCTAAAACAATCATAAGTTCAATTATCTTGATCATTTCTTACTTTATTATCAAGTAAAATAAGCTCTCAACTTGGATCTTTTCTAATTGAACAACCTATAACAAGCTCTCTAAATTTAATTTAATGAATACAATAAATAAATAAATAAAATATAGGTTAAATAAAGAAACAAATGCACAAGCTTAATTCATTAGTCTTAAGTTATATTCCACCTGTAATTAATTAAAAATCTTTGATAATCTATGATCACAATTTACAACTTAGCTTATAATTATTGATAAAACAAATCAAAATTCTAAAATAGCACTCAAATCATTATTATATTGATCTTAATGCACACCTAAATCAATAAGATATCAATTTTTAATAATGAAATCAATATAACATAAACAAATTCAATAGAGAGATGAAAGAAAATTTTAAAATTTATAAATTGAAAATAAGCATGCCTAGAGTTTTAAAATCACCCTTAACTAAAGAAATATCTAGTTATATGTGCTTTACTTTAAAGATTAAAAACCTAATTTGTTTTTGCATTTCAAAAATGCTTTTAAAAAAATTAAGAAAAAAATTATTTTTTTTGCTTCAAATTAATTTTTTTTATATGTTTTTTTTATCATTTTGATGTGTTAGTGTCAAAAATGAATTTTTTTTTTTAAAAAAAAAAAGATATTATTTCGATGTATTTTCAAGCAAAAAATATTTTTTAAAAAAATCATTGCAATAACAAACACCTCTAAACATCAGATTTATAGAGAAAACTAATGAATACTAAAAGAGAAAAAAATATATGAAACTCAACTATCCGATTGAATCTCCTCTAGATTTTTAAATGTGTTCTCTTTTTCTTTGTCAAATCCTCATATTTTATTTTCAAAATACCTATTATTTAGTGTGGTTGTCTAATTCATCTCTAATAAATTTGAGTTCATGTTGAATTAAACAAATAATCATGCTTATCTCTTTTTAAAACCTAATCTTTTAATCAGACCACATCATTAAATCAATAAAATAATTTCAAATGGTTTAATAACTTGATTAGAAAATTAGCTTACATGACAACTAATTCCTTAGGGTTTTCAATTGAATTTTCATCTAGCCCATTAAAAGACAAGATTTGAGCTTTTAAATCATCTTATCTTAGTTCTAATAGCATAAATTAAGCCCAAAGTTATTTTAGAAGCAATCAAGATCCAAAACGATGCATTTAGAGTGTTTTCCATACTATTTTGAAGCCCAAAACACCATTTTATTTATTTCCTTCAAAATGCCCACAAGACACCCAAAATAAAATACCATAAAAAATTTAGGGAACTAACAATGAAATGTAGATAAGTTAATAGGAAAAGAAGTTGATGAGAATACTAAAATGATAAGGAATATTCTAGAATGAATTATTCCTAGAAATCCTTCTACATCATTCACAGTATGTTCTACAACCTTCCATTTAAGACTGCATTGGCTTCTTATTTGTATTTAATAGGATGTGATGAGTATCATAATTACTAACCCAGATCTAAAATATGAGAGGCTTAGTATGTAGTTACTTTTCAGCTATGTACTAAACCTGAGAGGCATTGGGTTCAACTTACACACTGAGCCTAGGAGAAATCGGGTTCAGCTTGTGACTGTATCCAAGAATGATTAGGGACGGACATGCCATAACCCAATATGGAGTTAAGCATGGTCGCGTCCCTAAGCCAACATGGGGTTAGGCGCGAACACCCTATAGCCCACTGTGGAGTTGGGCGGGAAGCATCCTCCCCCAACGCAGGGTTAGGCGCAGACGCGTAGTTAGCCCAACATTGGGTTGGGCGCGGACACTTCCTGACCTAGCATAGAGTTGGGCACGAATGCATCTCGGCCCAACATGGGGTTGGGCACAGATGTGCCCTTGCCTAATATGGGGTTAGCCGCAGGCATGCCATAGACAAACCTAGGATTGGGCACCAAAAAAGACATAGCCTCATTTTAGGTTATGACTTCATACTATGGTCTTTTAAATTAGAAAGGTTTAAGGAAACTGTGACCCATCAATAGCCCCCTAAGTCTGCTTATTTTTTGAGAAAAGGGGAGACTTAAGAATAAAGAAATTTTTTACTAACCTTAGTTAAGTCATAATCTTGATCATGATATCTTTTATACTCCCTCTATTAGGGCCTTACTAGAAGGGATGATGTTCCTAGAGAGTTCAATGTTTGAATCAAGGTTGTCAAAAATGCTTTTTTGACACGACACGAAACATACAATATAAACTCGACTCGTAAACTCGAATCGTAAAATTGGAAGTAAAATATTTTAACTAAAATCATAAAATCGCAAATCAACAAGAGAAATAAAAACAAAAAGTGATTGCAAATCAACTATTCAGCACACATTTGCATGGCAGGTATGGGGAAAATAGAACTGTATTAAAAGAAACCATAGATAATGGGGAAAACAGTCTCAGCAATCACTTAGACGCCAATATGTTTAATGTTGGAGCAAGTCTACAAATATAGTAGCAGGTTCACAAAAAAGGTAACGGTAGGACATGTTTGTTATAGGATGTAAGCTTAGGAAGCATCACAGACATAGTTGTTGTAAAGTTGGTAATTCTCCGAAGAGATGTAAAGGCATAAAAGCTTTATATCTCATCTATACATAATTGTTTTAGGAGCAAAGTTAATGCTTCACATAATTATTACAGAACAATTTAAGAAACTTCTCTCTAAAAGCTAACGATTACAAATAATTAAATGACCAACCAAGAAAGCAACTGAATAGTTGACAGAGAACCTTGATACTTTGGACACGATATATGCTAGATAAGCACAAATTCAAATATCAAGCAATTTTACACGTTCTTGGTTATAATAGTGATGGATTAAGGTGAAGTCTGATTCAAATAAATGTAAATATCCTAACAGGGTGTGGCCAAATAACAAAGCAGCAAGATCACAATCCATGGGGAACAGAGATTGCTATGATTTTACCAAATAGTGTGTTGCCAAGAGCAGACTATCAAAATCCTATGCTTAAATCTTCAATAAACTCCATAGTATTGTAAATGTAGATACGACTCGATTGCAAAATCACACTAGAACAATTAGCTAGAAGAACATCGTAGCAGAAACTTCTTTGGAGTAGAGATAAATAGGGATCAAGACTAACCTCGAAGGCCAGCAGTAGCAATGGTAACAAGCATTCCATCAGACTCGATTTGCACACTGCATGGTAAAGCAACTAAAACGAGATGAATATACTTAGCGATGGTAACAAGCATTCCATCAGACTCGATCGCTATTTCTTGAATAGTTGACAGAGAACCTTGGATCAGGGGAGTGTGATTTTTTAATTTGTTGGGGAAAGGGGAAAGGGGAGAAAGGGAGTCTGGAGAGTGTGAGAGTTGTAGTCTACAAGGTTACTCTGTGTTTTTGACAAACTCACGGTGAAACAGTGGTGAAAATGAAAATTTTGATTAACTCGTTAACACGGTCCGTTTTTTATGTTTTTTTCGAGTCAGGCTGTTTTTATACGAATTTGACCGAGTCAACCCGATTTTGCTGGTTTTCGAGTTTTAACCCCGATTCCAAACACTTTTGGTGTTTTAACTCGTAAAATCGAATGATTTTACGAGTTAAAATGCATTTTTAACAACCATGGTTTGAATCTTCAAGATGTGTTTTCAGTCCTTCCTCTAATGACCATTGGACACTCACTACTATCCTAGAGAAGTAGGTCCTAGACGTCACAGGGGTGTGTAACCCTGTTTGGACCAGTTAGAGGTGTTGCTTTAGGAGGGTTGGTTTCAACACTTCTTGATGTTGTAAAGGCTGGCACCCATGCTATCCAGGAGATATATGGGTTCCAGACTGCACAAAGGGTGTGTAACCTGAGTTGGATAGACAGGGTGTTGTTGTAAAAAGGCTAGTTCCAGCACTTCTTGATGTTGTAGAGGCTGGTACCCATGCTATCTAGGAGAGAAGTGGGTCCCAGACCGTACACAGGGTGTGTAACCTGAGTTGGATAGATGGGGTGAGTCTAATAAGGTCGCCCCGACACTCTTGAATGGCATAGAGATTGGTCTCATGCTGTATAGAAGAGATGTGGGTCTCAGACCACACATAAGGGTATATAGCTCGTTTGGACAGACATGATGGACCTGATAAGGCCACTTCAGTGCTCTTACTCCCAACTAAAAAGGCTAAATAGAAAGAAGAAATGGGCATTGAAAGCTGCCTTGAAGAGTGAAGCATTGATCCCCTACTATTATCTAGGAAAAGTGGGTCTCAGACACCACATGGGTGTGCAACCCCAATTGGTAATAATGGTATAACTTAAAGTGGTGAGTGCCACGCATAAGAAAGGTCACAATCTTGTAGGTCTTGTAGATGATCAACCAGTAGGGCCTTCTTACCTTTTTGAAAGGTGTTTGCACATTTTTTTAAGGCTTTTTGGTTCCTTTTCACTGCAGCTACCCCTTTAACAGTTGGGAACTTCATGGTTAAATGCTTAGTGCTGACCACTACACTAATCTGGTGGAGTAACGACCTCCTAATGATGGCGCTATATGGGAGATGGGTATTAATGACCATAAAGGTTTGTTAAACAGTCATATTGCGGTGTGCAGTCCCCATCATGACAATCAACTCCACTGCATCCTTCACAGGCACAACTAATCCTTCTAACCTCATGAGGGGTGTTGGCATTGGAGTCATTCTAGATGCATTTATACTGTTGCGATGTTGTGGTCACGCAAATTAATTACCCTAGCTTAAAACACAACACACAAGATAGTATAAAGCAAGTAAGGGGTCGATCCCACAAGGTTTAATTCGGATTTTTATGTTATACGTTATGCAATGGGGGGTTTTAATTTGTGATTATCTAAACTATGGAAGAAATTAAACTAGCAAACTAAATCAATTGAAACCAAAGTTTATTAAGAAAACAAACCTTAGTCGCAAGCACACATCCACCAACGAAAATTAGAACCGATCCTTGAAACGAAATTTCAATTTATATTCTGAATTTTTATCTTTTCTTAACGTTGGTTAATTAACGGATCCGTTGTATAACTAACCTTAACCAACAAACAATCACAATGTCCGCATTAATGATTTAGTTCAATGGCAGCCCTAAGAACTAGATAAATTGATTGATCTCTTGCCAATCAAGATGTCTGCAGCTTGTGTTCCTTTGTTTGAGTGTTCTCCTTAAATTTAATAATGTAGTTCCGCCAAAATTATCAAGCTTAGTTGCTTCACAAGTTTATATATCACAACTCCAGTTTTGATATCAAACTTAGTAATAGATTGTTTACAATAATAACTTAGAGTCCACTCTAGCAATTATCAACAACAATCATAGAAAATATGCATATGAAAACAATCATATTCATTCATAATATAAACTAAAAATAAAAGAAAGAATAAATCTCACAGTTCTTGAAATCTGAAGGTTTGTTGTGTCCTTGCAACCAAGAAAACGAGCTTAGCCTTGCATATCGATGGAACACCTACTCTTAAAGATAGAAGAAAGCATTATTTCTGGTTTGTAGAGAGGAGAGTTTGTGTTTCTTCACTTTTGGCTTCCACCCTCTCTTCTTCCCTCTTTCCCTTCTCTTTTTCTTTTTATATGTTAAGAAACCCTAGTTTCTATTTTACAAAATAGCCCTCTTTTAAGTTGACAATTTATATTTAAGTACTTCAATAACTATTTTTCTAAAAATAAGAAATAGCTTTGCATTAAATCTTCAAGCTTTGACTTAAAGGAGCTAAATTACTGAAATAAAAACTTGGACACCGGTTTAGATGCTTCGAAACATAATTTAGACATGTTCCTTCACGAAACCTGTTTGCTAGCAGAATTCAGCTATCATCTTTAAAAATTAATATTTCCCTCATATGACATCTTTTTTTGCTAAAATTTAGAACATTGATAGGTCTCTAAGTCAAGAATCCAACAAAATTTAAGTTTGCATCAATTGGACTTCTGCAACTCCAAATATTGAATTTTGAATGGGAAAAGGTCAACATTAGCAGACTCCGAGATTTGAATTTAAAAGATATGATTTCCATGATCTTTCTCTTTTTATTTTTCTTGCATTAAATTTCCAGAAATGCATGGATGTTAGATTTTTAGTGCCAATCACTTCATTTCGACCTCTAGAATTCATACTATGCACAAAACATCGACTGAACGTTAAATCTACCAATTACCTTCAATTTACTTCTTTTTGTATCTTTCATCCAAAAGTGCCTTCAAAACATAAAACAAATAATATCAGGCATTTTATATATATAACATGGGCAAAACACTAGTTAAATATGGGTGAAACTATCGAATAATATGGTTACATCATATACCAATCTTGGTCATGGCCTCCATAGATAGAATTTTATTGAGCTACCGTCATCAACTAGGATTTTATGGACCTTGTGACCCTTCATGACTATGGAAATCACCAAGGCATCTTCATTGGGATGTTTAATCCCTTGTCCATCAGCAGGGGTGAAGGTGATGGGTTTATGCCAAGAACTTTTTTGGCCTAATATAACCAAAACTTGGTCTCCCAACTTCATTCTCTTATTGGTGTTTATGCCTATATTAGTTGATGAGCCCCCTATTATGACAAGAACCTTTAGAAGTGCTAGCCCTTGTTGGTTCACTTCACCTCCGTCTCCATCCAGATATGGATCTTTTTTTAAAAACTGTCTGAGATATTCTTGTGCCAAAAGTCTCTCCATTTCTTTTTTGAAAGCGTAACAATCCTTAGTGTTGTGTCCCTTCTCCCTATGAAACTAATAGTACTTCTTGGAGAACTTGAGATTTGGATTAGGCTTTAAAGAAGAAAGATACCGAAGCAAGTTCTGATCTCTCAAAGTCGTGTAGATTTCTGTATAACTGGTATTCACAGGAGTGTAGATCCTTTCAGGCCTAGTAGGATGTTCTTTAGAAACCCCTTTCTTCTTGACATCTTGTCGTTTGATAGGGGAATGGTTATGGCTGGGAGGTTCAACTCTAACCCCTTCTCTATGAATTTAAAAGGAGCTTCTATAAGCAGTCAGGGCTTCCTCCACTCTAATATGGCTTTCGATCATCTGTTTGACCCTTGGGAGAGTTCTATCCTGTAGTAGATGGAGTTGTTTACATCATCTTTCACTTCTAAACCCCTTTATCAAAGCCTCATAAGCTATGGGTTCCAACATGTCTTCCACCTAAAGCATTTCTTCATTAAATCTCCTCAAATATGCCCGGGTGGACTCCTTCTTGCTTTGGATAATTTCAAATAGCTTTGTGGAGCTTTTCTTCATGAGGATGTTGGTGTTGAAACATACTACCAATTTAACACATAAATCTTGAAAGCTCAAGATCGACCCTGATTTCAATTTGTTGTACAATGTCCTCACGTTCACTATGAAGATGGTGGGCAATATCTTGCACATGATGTCATTGTCATGAATAACTAGCTCAAGACCCCCTCTAAGATTCTGGATATGTTCCCAAAGGTATGCAAGTCCATCATATTTGTCCAGGTTCATCTTCACAGATAAATATTCCTAAGGTACCTTAGCTTCCAAAACTCTTTTGGATAGTGAGGAGCCTTCCACTTGGTATTAGTGGACAAGTTGGTGATGTTGTGAGTTCTCCTCAACCCTTTTTCTAGGTCGCTCTCGGTGTGAACCAGATGAACTGGAGGAATCTAGCATGGAACGATACGAGTGATGACATTTTTCTCTCTTACAGTGGCTAGTTTGAACTCTACGAGAATGTTCACTTCTCACTAGTATCATCAAACGGTGTGAATGTTCTCGAGTTGGAATACAAGAACGATGTTTGAGTGGCTCCTCCTCATTCTGCCTAATATCCTTCTATATAGCTGAGGCGTCCCCGGGCTATAGGGGTCATTTGTAGCTAAGGTGGCAAGTTGTGTGCTGGGACATCATAAGCTGGTTGAGGATGAACTATAAGTTATCCTCTTAATCTGATGACCTCTTCAAAGAGCAAACATATCTGCTCAGCCATCTTCTCAATTTGAGGTTGGGCAGACGTACCAGCAACTATGTTGGAATCTATGATATGCCCTAGTGTGTATGGATCTGCTATATTGGTGTAATAGATGTAACTGCACACCAAAGCTTATTTTCTTGTTGGAGAAGTAATTAGCTTTTTTGTAAAGGTTCGCATAAATGGCACCAACTAATAAGCATACAAAAATCATAGGGAATATTCTGGAATGAATTATTCCTAGAAATCCTTGTATATCATTTATAGTGTGTTTTATGACATTCCATTTAAGACTGCATTGACTTCTTCTTTTATGGGTGTTGCCAGGAGGTGTGAATCTCATCCTGAATAAATAGCTGCACAAAGTCTCCTGGGGGTGTTGATGGGGGACCATCCGAAGATCAAGTCAGTACTATGTATTTTTATGTAACAAAAGACATTAATGAAAGTATTAATGAGCTTTTATGAAGATAGAGAAGAGGAAGGGGAAGAAGATGTAGAATTAAGGAAGAATAAAAATAAAATATGTTTATGTCTCAGAGTATAAGATTTTCGAACCCTTTTCCTGTATACTCATGCTTCATTTTATATTATTTGGCTTGACCTGTTTCATACAATGTAAGAGGAGTATAGATGTAATCTCATAATAGTAAAATAATATTATTCTACTGTTCGTATCATCACATCTAATTAATATAAGTATGGACTACTTTTTCATATTTAATAAGATGTGATGGGTATCATAATTACTAACCTAGACCTAAAGTATGGAAGGCTAGGTGTGGAATTACCTTTCAACTATGCACTAAACCTGAGGGGTGTTGGGTTCAACTTACACATTGAACCTAGGAGGAGTTGGGTTCAACTTTTGATTGTATCCAAGAATGATCAGGGACAGACACGCCACAGCCCAACATAGAGTTGGGTGCGGTTGCATCCTTGACCCAACAGTGGGTTGGGCACGAACGCCCTATAGCTCAATGTGGAGTGGGGCGCAGACGCTTCCTGGCTCAATGTGAGGTTGGGCGCGAACGTGTCCTTGCCTAACTTGGAGTTGGGTGCGGGCTTGCTATGGCCCAACTTAGGGTTGGACACCAAAAAAAGACATAATCTCATTTTGGATTATGACTTCTTAGGGCAGCTCCAACGGAGCTGCCAAATGAAGAGGCATAGTACAAATGCCTTTTATTTCTATACTGTAGGCATTCCAACGGGAGAGGCAAAGCAATAGCCAAAATGGCTTTTTGCTTTGTCAAGAGCCATTTCTACATTTAACTGTAGAAATGGCCAAAATGGCCAACGGCTATCAACAGTTTTTTTTTTTTTTTTTTAAACATAGAAAATTTTATCTATAAATACATGAAGAAAAAACTTGTAGTTTTAAATTTTTGTATTGTGCCTCACCCTTCTCTCAAATTTTAAAAAACAAGAATCGATTATTCTCCGGTTAATTATTAACATCGGTTGTGTTAATTAGCTGAAATTAAAAGGTATGCTTGTTTAAAAGCTTTTTCTATTTTCGTTTTAATATCTCTTGATTTTTTAGAACTTTTTTTGTTAATTTAATATTTGTGATGAGTTTTATTTCTTTATTATTTTATGTTTTTAATATGGGTTAAGTAAGACAATTTTTATTTATGTTGTTATCTTTGATAAAATTGAGAGAAATTAATAATGGTAGTTGATATTGATAAAAAGATAGAGTTGCATATTTAAAATTTATTTTTGATTGTCTGTTTAATTTGAGGTCAATTATATTTTGTCTTCTTGAAAATATAATTAAACCAGTATATCAATTCTCTTTTAGTTTTAAAAAATGGTCAAATTGTTATGTTAGAACAAGTAGAAGGCAATGCTTATTATTAATTCGCATGTATGAAAACTACAAAATTGCTAAACATTAAATGTGAGCTTCTTGTTATGAAATTGATATCAATTCGTAATACTTTTATAAGTTTGAATTTGACTTTTAAAAAATTAAATTTTTAACAATAACATATAAAACTTAAAATTAAAAATATTCATATAAATAAATTTTAAATTTAATTTTAAATTATATTTTTTAACTTTTATATTACTTCATTAATTTTATATTACTTTTATAAATTACTCATATTAATTATATAATTAATAACATCATAATTATATTATATATAAAATATCTAAATTAGTTACATAATTATATAAAAATAAATTTAACATGAAATATATTAAAATATAAATAGCTTTTCTAAATAGCTTTTTACCATTGGAATGCACATAATATAAAAAAGCTATATTTACACTATTCAAAAAGCCATTTTCTTCATTTGGCTCTTCAAAATGGCATTTCCCATTAGAGATGCTCTTACTATGATCTTTTAAATGGGGAAGGTTTTTAAGAAAAGTGTGACCCATCAAAAGTACTTATCAAAAAAACTCAACAAAAACATATTTTAATTTCTTTCAAAAAAATCGTATGATGTACTTATGAGAAATCATTACATAGTTCTCGGTGTGGAATTACTTATAGTTTTAATGGTATTCAACTCTATTCTCTTTAATGATTATAACAAATCTTGAAACTCACAGGAGAGATGCAACTTTTCTAATTTTAAAAGTAAAAACATTTCATGAATGCAAAAACACATCATTCTTGTTTCAAACTCGTGCCCCCACAAAAGTTTCATCATTGTGAATCATGTTTATCTCCATTAAAAAAAAAAAAAAGAAGTGGTTGCAACAATAGGCAGTGAATGGGAGCATGAAGGTGGATGGTCAACTTGATACTTTAACGAAGACTTTCTAACTTAAACAAAAAGCTTGCTTGTAAAGGTGGGCACCATGATTAAGCAAGCAAGCAAGCATATCTAACCTTGTCTGAGGATTAGAAGTTCATGATATGTTTCCTTTTGCATGAGATTAGAGACTTGCTGCTCAAATGGAGTAGGATAGAAGGAACCCAATTCTTTTAGTTTGCTATTGAGTTTGTTCACCTAATATTGCTGTGTTTTTTGGATGATCCATTAGCTAAATACGACTGCTTTCGAACTTCTTGTCCACCAACAAAAAAACAATGATAAAGAAAAAAGGTCAAAGCCAGTCGCCAAAACGATGCATAGTAGTTGGTCCTCTCCCTATACACTCTGAGGTCTTTTTAATATTTAAAACGGAGAAGAATAATATATATATATATATTACAACTTAGTAAAATGCTATGTTACCGAGCACTCGCTTCTTGTTCTTCTTTTCTCATAAACAAGATTATTTTATTTTATTTTGAACCACTTTCTATTGGGAAATATGAATACTTGAGTTTATATAAAAGTTAATTCTGAATATTTTCAACGTGATTTAACCATCTCAAGTCACGTAAACCCTGCACGCAACATTCTCTTTTTGAGGTATATGGGGAAGTGGTTTTGTTGCATGACCACACCCACATTTCCCTACAATCATGCCCCATCATCGTCTTTACATTTATGCCACAAAAAGAGAAAGAGAGAGAGATTTGTTTTTTTATTTTAAAAATGTTTTTTTTAATAATTTTTTTTTATCTTTTTCTTTGCTTTAAATTAAAATTTTTTAATATTTTTAAAATTATTTTGATATCCTAATGTCAAAAATATTTATTTAAAAAATAAAAAAATATTATTTTAATATATTTTCAAATAAAAATTATTTTATAAAATAATTATTACTACATTTCCAAACTAAGTTAATGGAAAAGGAAAAGAAACTCCTCTTCTAATTTGATATTCAGCTGATTATTTTTTTTCCTTGTATAGTTGTATGCATTCTTTATTCTTATTTGGTCCACAAAAGCAATGAAAATTTTATTTTAAATTATTTATTTTTTGCCATTCATATGAGTAATTTAGATTTGGATTCTTTTTGTATAGGAAAGAAAGCATGATCCAAATCTTATTATTTATTTTTAATTTTATAATTTGATTAAATGGATGGAAAAAATAAATAATTATATATAGCATGCCTTAAATTAAATCATATCCAAATAATTTTAAATTTGATAATTTATATTTAATAAATACGAGTAAAAGAATCCCAATACAAGAAATTTAATCCATGATCCTTCACTTTTTTATTTTTTTTTAAAAAATTTTATTATATGGTAATATGTGTTTTCAAACTAATTTGCACATTAATAAAGATTAAATATCTTCCTTTGAAAATTGTAAAGATACTTCACATAAAAACTTAAAAAAAAAACCTCTTCAACCACGATATCTATTCTCTATTCTATTAAAGTTATAGAATTTGATTTTGCACCAATAACACACACACACACACAAAGGAAAGCAAAAATCATACCAAAAAAAAAAAAAATCATACCAAAAGGTATCATATGCGCGTGCATAATTGAACTCCTATTCAAATGGACACGTATATATAAACACGGGGAGACCAGGAGGGAGACCCCAGCCTTGAAAAGCACGAAAAAAAAAAAACATAACTAAACTAGTACGAGCGCAAGGCACAAAACTCTCTTGGAACTCTTCAGTTTTTGAGGTAAGGTTAGTAACAAAACTGCCTCTCTCCCTCTGAATATGGAAAGAATCGGACCGTATCGGGTCGAACTGGACGAATCGTATCGGCCTCTCCCTGCAGTGTACCTGGCTTTACTCTTTATATGGTTTCTCTCCGCTTGCTCCTGGACTTTCAATACCTATAAAAACCGCCACTTTTCGGTATGAAACACAGTACTTTTGTTTTTTTTTTTTTTTATATAACTTTTGTTTCAAGTTCTTACAATGTCTGACATTGTTGCTTATTTGGGTTTGTTTAGGTGTTATTTGGGTCTGTTTTGGTTGCTGTAAAATTTGATAACTGAAAGCCATTTTATTTGTGAGAAAAATCGGAGTTTGGTTGTTGACCTCGTGAAGAGTTCAATTTTAAGAACAAAGGGAAAGTATTTGTATTTGGGTTTTTGGGTTTTGTTGATGATTGGTATGATTTCGATTGCTCTCTATTTGGTTCATGGTCTAAACTTGGTGGAGGAACGGAAATAGAATTCAGTTTTGACTTTTATTTTTTTAGCAGTGTTTGGGGAAAAAATCCTATTTTCCCAGCAACCAAACAAAGGTGGTTGTTTGCAACTGGTTTCTGTCAGTGTATTTCTCTGTTTTATTTCTGGGAAATTAAACCAATCTTTTGTTTTTCCTTTTTTTCTTTTCTTTTCTAAACTTAAGACTCCTTTGCGGTTTTATACTGGAATAGTTGAGTTTGGTAATTCTTAATAATAATAAAGGCCTCGAAATATGAATTTCATTTACTTGCATTTTCTTTTGGTTAATTATCGGGTCTCTTATAGGGAATTAATTTTGTCTCATGACAATTGTTAGAGCACATATTGTAATCCCATCTTTCTGTTTTTTTTTTTTTTAATTATTATCATTATCATTTATTTTTATTGTTTTTGGGAAGCGCTTATTAATTTCTTTGAGAATGTGCTCTTTGCATTGTGATCATACTAGAGCAGACGATCAATTTGCAGTGGACACTAGCATCTGTGCCATTGATTAAAGCTTTGCAACTCACACTGTCATTCCTCTTCTGGTATGTTTTCTTATCGAAAATGAAATAAGATATGAATTATGACGATTACCAAAATACAGAAGGCATCTTTTATATTAGAAGCTGAGGATCATAAATCTTTCAGATTCTATTTTTGAATTACATCATCATACTACACTTAATACTCTTTGCAAAGTTAAAGAAATACAAATAGAAAAATAATGCTTGTCGAAGCAAAAATAAGAAATTTCACGTGCACATATATGTATATATATTGGACTCATCCTGTTTATGTAAGACTAAGTATATGGTTGGTAGATTTGCTTACATTGTACAAGAAGGGGAAACTGTTTGCGTCAGCATCCAGAAGTACAGAGAACAGCCCCTCGGCTAGATTTAATGAGATCATACTTTCACTTATTTGCATCCTGTTAAAGAACTAAGTGGGAAAAAAAATGAAAACTAAAACAAAAGACATTTCTCTGCCTTGAGAAATAAGGCACCTTCTCCGGTAAGTAGGGTGTTCATATTTAAAGTTTTACCATTGCATCTTTATCAGGTTTACCAAAATACAAACAAAAACATATATTCTTCTGAAGGGTAAGGGATGTTGTCCAGTTTTACCATTTCATTTTTCATGGATATTAGATCAAGTAGAGAATATTAAGTGCTTATGCTTCTACTTCTTCTATTTCAACTTCTGTGAAATTCTGTTGAGAAATTGTCTTAATATTCAAATCATCATTTTGCAGGTATTCTTGCTTTTATCATCAGATATGCTCTCTGTGGATGTCATTTGGGGTGTATGTAACTGGAGTGCTCTTTCAGACAGCTTATTTTGTTTCCTTTATACTAATCTCTCATGGTTACTGCATCATGTATGAGCACCTTTCCATATCTGACCGTCGTACCACAGCTGCACTTGGATGTGTCTATTACCTAACTCTTGTAGGGTACAGAGCTTCTGTACCATACTTCACAGTGAGTTTCCCAAATTAACATTTCACTTTGACGCTAACATGGCAGCAACTGTTGCTTTTAGCTGACTTTAGGAATTATCATTTTCATATAGTTTTCCTACATTAAGCACCTTTTTTTTTATTTGATATGCTCTTATGCAGGTCCTGCTGCTGCTGAATTATTTAATTTCATTCTCTATGATTTTCCGCCAAATATCTCAAAATTTATCAGTATTACGAGAACAGTTAACTGTTGTTGAGGAAGAGGATGTTCAGGCGATGTATGATGCTGTATATATGAAATATACTATGTTCAAGTATGTGCTGTATAATAAAATATTTATTTCCATATTCTGTTGATTCATAATATTTCAATGCTGGTAATGGTCTAGCTTTTAATGAGAGAAACAACTCACTTGTTTTCTCTTGCACTGTTTAGGAAATTTCAGGGTGCGATGCAGATTGTAGTTATGGCAGAAACTGTGGTATGACTATATTAATTGTAGTTTCTATGTATACTTTAGAATTGCAATATGATCATGATTAGTGAGACAGTTAAGTGCATTTATTTGATTTTCAGATACACTTTAATGTGGATAGCTCTTCTGTGAACTACTGGCTGCGCTTGTTAGTCAGAGAATGGGCACAGTTCTGCATCTTTCTGTATATTGGGTATGTGTGAATTACCAATTGCATAATGTCACCTCAATGGAATGGCTTTTGTCTCCACATTCAAGTAGATGAATGACGTGAATATTTTTGAACCTCAACTTACTTTCTCAGCCATTTCAATTCAATAACTTCCTCTTTCTCTCTTCCCTTACAGGTGGACGTTTAGGTCTCAAGACTGGGCACCTCGTTTCTCTGTTATGCCAAAGTCTAAGGGAGAGCTAATGGTGCCTCCCATTTATAGTATTGTAAGTGATTTTTCTGTGTTCAGAGTTTGGACACCACAAGAAGATAGATACTCCACTAGAAGTTTTCAGGAAAAAAAAAAAAAAAAGTGTTTTCTTAATTAACATGTTATGAGGACAATCAGTTTATTTTGAGCATGTTATCTTACTTGGCACTGAAGCCGTTGAATGCTTTCTCATTTTGATACTCCATGCTTGGTAATCCAAAAGGATGGCCTTGGTCATAATTGAATGAACTCAAATCTATTTTGGAAAAAAAACTAATTAATTTTTTTTTCTTAAAAGTTGGACACTACATTTGATGACTTTTCTCTTTACAATAGAAGTTAAATAGAAAAGGTGATGAGTGTTATCCTGCCTCTATGAACCTCTCAGACATGAGTATGACTTTAATAATATGTTTTTCGTTTTCTAATAACCTCGAGTCATATTTTGCAGGAAATGGATGCAGAGACTTTCAAGGAGTTTAGTTGTCGTGAATGGCACATTGGAGTGGTAAGTAAATTTCATAACGTCGACAATTGATAGTTTTATAACCTTCTCTTGAAAACTCTCCTATATCAGATCAAGTGAACTTAATTTCTTAACTTGCACGGGTTGACATATTGTCGTTGCAATTATGCACCTATTTGCTCTGTTCCTTCGTTTTGAGGAATCTGAATTTACTTGCCTGTACCTGAGTTGAGTGGCGAATTCAAACCTTCAATGTGAAGTATACTTGTTGGCTTGTGAACTGAAATAAGGTTTCTACTTGTGCAGCCAACCTCTGCAACTTATGATAGAGGCTTGAGCGACTCCATTGTAGTAGTAGTTCAGCATCCGCATCCGCAAAGGCTGCCTACAGGCACAACATCTTCTTGAGGGTTGAAGCTCCAAGCCATCAATCTTCTTGTACTGTGCATTCCAGTACAGATTCATGGCCATGGTACAGAAATGTTTCTGGAAACAGGCCAGCGACATCCAGTTTTTTGGTGCAAGTCAGGTCGAGCAGCAAATTTTATTTTAATTTTGACGACCCCACTATTTTTCCAAAAGAAATTTGAAGGGCAACAGCTGGTTGGTTCATTAACGTGAGAAGGTCCCCGCAGCCCATGAATATACGTAGCTGTATATATATATATACACATAAAAAAAATGTATATACAACTCTTCCTGTTTGTTTTCATGGCGGATATTTGAGTAAATTTGAGATCAAGCTCGTTAATGTAGGGCTAGGCCTTCAAGTCTCTCTGCAGGCAACTGCTGACATATGCCACCCTCTATTCTCTGGTGGCGTCAAGCCCTTTGTTACTGTTTGGAAAGTAAGGTCGACCCGGCTCTATCTACTTGATGCAAGCAATTGACCTAAAAAAAATAATAATAATATTAAACTTGTTTCATCTAAGTTTTTATATAGATTTTTATCCATTGAAATTAAATTTATGATTTTTTTTCTATAATAATATATTTTTATAAAAATTTAATAATAATAACAATAAGAATAATAATAATAATACTACTAATTATAAAACTTGGGTCTGGTACCCAGCCAAACCCAAGTTTCTAGGATTTTGTTCCCATAATAATAATAAAAATAATAATATTAAATTTATCTAGCCCAAATTCTTATAGTTTTTTAATCCTTTTAAATTAAATTTATGGTTTTAATAGTAATAATATTTTAAAAAAAATTAATATTAAAAAAAATAATAACAATATCTAATAATCATAATAACAATAACAATAATAATAATAATAATAATAATAAATTTTAAATTCACCCTTCAAATCAAATCTATAGTTTTTTTTTTCGATAGTAATAATATTCTTTAAAAATTTATTGATAATTATATTAATAATGACAATAATAATATTATAATATTAATAATAATATTAAATATACTTGACCCATGTTCTTAAAGTTTTTAACTTTACCCTACAAATCAAATATATAGTTGTTTTTCAATATTTATAATATTTTTTCAAATTTATTAATTATTATATTAACAATATTCATTATAATAAAAATAATAAAATTTATAATACAAAAAATAATATTAATAATATTATTAAACTTGCATGACTCAAGTTAAAGTGGATCTGGCTGCAACACTAAGAGCGTGTTTGGCAGTGTGGTAGCGGTTGCTTTTCAAATAGCTTTTCGTGCCGAAAAGCATGCAAATTGATGTTTTTTTCATTTTTTAAAAATCATTTTTAACATCAGCACATCAAAACGATCCAGAAAGTACAACCGTCACTCAATTTTAGCAAAAAAAAAAAAAAATTGAATTTTTACAAAACGCCGGTTTGGCAGCAATGCCAAACGGGCTCTAAGTCTAAGAGCCTTAGGTTTGGCTGCAACACCAGATTCAAGAGCCTTGGATATGATTTTGACTGTAAGATTATGTTATGAAAATGTAAGAACTAAATAGAAAAAAAAATTAATATTAAAGAATGAAATTAAACAAAAAAATAATTGAAAGGAAAAAATAAAGCAAAGCACTATTCCAATTAAAATCACCTTATAGGATCACGATAATCTAATGAAAAGTAATCAAAAAAAATCATGAAGTTTAATTTTAAATCAAATTGATATTGAAAGATGAAATTAAAAGGAAAAAACTAAATAAAAAAAAGAAAAAAAATCTGAATCAACTAGGTTAACCCGTCAAATAAGGTTAAGCTGTCAAATCTGGGATCCGTGTCATAAGAGTGTGATAACTAAATAGAAAAAAATTAATATTAATGAACTAAATTTAATAAAAAAAAAATTAATTGAAAAGAAAAGGCTAAAAAAGAACTAAGAACTAATAATATTTTTTTTCAATTTTATAAATTATTATATTAGCAATATTCATTATAATAAAAATAATAATATTTTTAATACAAATAATAATATTTTTAATATTAATAATAATATTAATCTTGTATGACCCAAGTTTAAGTGGGTCTGGCAGCAACGCCAAGCCCAAGAGCCTTGTGTCTAGCTGCAACACTAGATCCAACAACCTTAGACGTGAGTTTAGCTGTAAGGCCGTGTCATCAAAGTGTAATAATTAACTATAAAAAAATTAATATTAAGGAATGAAATTAAACAAAAAAAAAAAGATTAATTGAAAAGGAAAAAAATGAAGCAAAGCAATATTCCAATTAATTGTGCTTTGGAAGGAGGGGTACTGTAAAATCCCCTTATGAGATCACGATAATCTAATGAAAAGTAAACAAAATAAATCATAAAATTTAATTCTCAATCAAATCAATATTAAAAGATGAAATTAGAAAAAAAAACTAAACAAGAAAAAGAAAAAAAAATATGAATCAACTCGGTTAACCCGTCAAACCAGGTTAAACCGTCAAACCTGGGATCCGTATCATGAGAGTGTAATAACTAAATAGAAAAAAAATCAATATTAAGCAAAAAAAAAAAGATTAATTAAAAAGAAAAACTAATAACTAATAATATTTTTTTTCAATTTTTTCAATTATTATATTAGCAATATTCATTATAATAAAAATAATAATATTTTTAATATTAATAATAATATTAAACTTGCATGACGGAAGTTTAAGTGGGTTTGGCTGCAACATAAGACTCATGAGCCTTAGATATGGGTTTGACTGTAAGGTTGTGTCATAAAAGTGTGATAATTAAATATTATTTTTAATATTAAAGAATGAAATTAAAAAAAATAATAATTGAAAAGAAAAAAAAAAACCAAAGCAAAGCACTATTCAAATTAATAGTGCTTTGCGAGGAGGGGTATAGTAAAATTCCCTCATGAGATCACGATAATCTAATGAAAAGTAAACCAAACAAATTATGAAATTTAATTCTCAATCAAATCGATATTAAAAAGATAAAATTGAAAAAAAAAAAACTAAACAAGAAAAAAAAATCTGAATCAACTAGGTTGCTCGTCAAACTAGGTTAAGCTGTCAAACCTGGGATCCATGTCATGAGAGTGTGATAACTAAATAGAAAAAATTAATATTAACGAACTTAATTAAGAAAAAAAGGTAATTAAAAAGAAAAACACACAAAAAAAAAACACTTATAACAAATAATAGTTTTTTCAGTTTTATTAATTATTATATTAGCAATATTCATTATAATAAAAATAATAATATTTATAATACAAATAATATTATTTTTAATATTAATTATAATATTCAACTTACATGACTCAAGTTTAAGTGATTTTGGCTGCAACACCAGGCCCAAGAACCTTGTACTTAGGTCTTGCAGGAAGGCCATGTCATGAAAACGTGATAACTAAATAGAAAAAACTTTAATATTCAAGAATGAAATTAAACAAAAAAAATATTAATGGAAAAGGAGAAAACAAAGCAAAGCACTATTCAAATTAATAGTGCTTTGCGAGGAGTGGTACAGTAAAATCCTCTCATGAAATCACGATAATCTAATGAAAAGTAAACAAAACAAATTATGAAGTTTAATTCTGAATCAAATCGATATTAAAAAATGAAATTGAAAGAAAAAAACTAAATAAGAAAAAGAAAAAAAATCTGAATCAACTGGGTTAACCCACCAAACTAAATTAAGTCGTCAACCAGGTGATCCGTGTCATGAGAGTGTGACAACTAAATAGAAGAAAATTAACAAACTAAATTAAAAAAAAATTAATTAAAAAAAATAAAGAAAAAAGCAAAAAAAAAAAACTAATAATATTTTTTTCAATTTTATTAATTTTTATATTAGCAATATTCATTATAATAAAAATAATAATATTTATAATACAAATAATAATATTTTTAATATTAATAATAATAGTAAACTTGTATGACCCAAGTTTAAATGGGTCTGGCTGCAACACCATATCCAAGAGCTTTGGACATGGGTGTGGTTGCAAAACCATGTTATGAAAGTGTGATCATTAAATGAAAAATATTTAATATTAAAGAATAAAATTAATCAAAAAGAAAAGATCAATTGAAAAGAAAAAAAACAAAGCAAAGCACTATTCCAATTAATAATGTTTTGCGAGAAGAGGTACAATAAAATCCTCACATGAGATCACGATGATCTAATAAAAAATAAACAAAATAAATCATGAAGTTTAATTTTCAATTAAATCAATATTAAAAGATGAAATTGAAAGGAAAAAACTAAATAAAAAAAAAATCTAAATCAACTAGACTAACCCATTAAACCAGGTTAAGCCGTCAAACCTTGAATCCATGTCATGAGAGCGTGATAACTAAATATAATTTTTTTTTTAATATTAACGAACTAAATTAAACAAAAAAAAATTAATAACTAATAATTTTTTTTTCAAATGTATTAATTATTATATTAGCAATATTCATTATAATAAAAATAATAATTTTTATAATGCAAATAATAATTTTTTTTTAATATTTATAATAATATTAAAATTGTATGAACGAAGTTTAAGTGGGACTGACTGCAATATCAGACCCAAGAGCCTTGGACATGGGTCTGACTACAAATCCGTGTCATGAAAATGTAATAACTAAATAGAAAAAAAATATTAAAGAATTAAATTAAACAAAAAAAATAAGATTAATTAAAAACAAAGAAAAAAAACAAAGCAAAAAAAAATTAAAATTAATTAATAGTGCTTTGCGAGGAGGGGTACAGTAAAATCCCCTCATGAGATCACGATAATCAAATGAAATGTAAACAAAACAAATCATGAATTTTAATTCTCAATCAAATCAATATTAAATGATAAAATTAAAAGGAAAAAAAACTAATTAAAAAAAAATAAACTCTAAATCAACTAGATTAACTCACCAAATTAGGTTAAGCCATTAAACCTGAGATCTGTATCATGAGAGTGTGATAACTAAATAAAAAAATTAATATTAACAAACTAAATTAAAAAAAATAATTAATTAAAAAGAAAAAGGTAAAAAAAAAACTAAATAGAATTTTTTTTAATATTAACAAATTAAATTAAAAAAAAACAATTAATTAAAAATCATCAGCCTTTTAGAATGAATTGTACAGTGCACTCAACTAAAAGGCTCATAATCTAAAAAAAGTGTTATTATTCAAATCAACATACTAAAATCTTCTTAAATATCAAGTAATGAGTTTTAATATAAGTTAGAGATAATTAAGTGAAGTAACAAAATAAAAAAATAAAAACAAGCCGATAGCAGCGGTCGTCTTCGCGCACGCATAGTGCAACCCAACCAACTACCAGTGTGGACAACAACCAAAGAGGCTGCGCGGATAGCCGATAGCAGCAGTCGCCTTCGCACACGCATACCAACAACCCGATTCAATTTTTGAGTTTTTCTTTCCATTAGGGTAGATAACTCAATGATAGCGAAGGTAAGCTAAAATAAAGAAGGACAGCAGCTCAAGAATCAAAGACACTTGAAATGAGTGCAGGTACAATCTCTCTTTCTTTTGTCTCTAATATAATGAATTGAAGATGATGGGGGTGGTTTTTCTCTTGATCTCCAACTTTGTACTGAAACATTCAAGTAATTGCTTTTGTGTTCCTTTTACTCTTTGTGGGTTTTACCCTATAAAGACTGAAACTGGAAAAGAAGAAGAAGAAGAAGAAAATTTTGCAGAATCGCTGAAGGGGAATGATAGGGCGATACATGCCAGCTATCTTTGATATTCTGGGATACTACTAGTCACCAGTCACTGCATATGTTTGACGATGTTATTGCTGGTTCTTTTGTTGAAATAACAATCAGATTTTGAAAATGTCTCTTAACAAGACATTTTTCAAGTTGTAATTTTTATAGGTTAAGATTTCAAATTTCTAGAGATAAACCATTGTGGCATAGTTCTATGATTGGTCGTGCAAGTGCATAACTACATCATGGGACTTTACATCTCGGTGCAATTTGTATGGAAAATCATGTAAAAATGCACGAAGAGGGGTTGCAGCTTTTCAAGTGGAAGGAAAGCTGCGGTTGCTTACTTCTTTCACTGAAGTATCAATTTGTTGATTTTAGAATATAAAGAGTCTCCTTGTGTTATCTTAGTGTCCTGCACTGTTCTCTTCTGGGGACCAATCCATTTTTAAACGAATTGACATTGCATAATCCTCTAATTTTGATTACCTGTGAGAAAAAAAATTTGAACATTTTTCATCTGCATATTTCATGAATCCTTTATGTTTTCAAAACATATCCGCAGGTGGTGCATTTGGTGGAAATAGAGGATTGAGACCAGTACCGCCAGAAAAGGGCATCTTCCCCTTGGACCACATGCATGAATGTGACATGGTGCTGTTTCTTTTGAGTCTCCTACTTCTAAAATTTTAGTTTTTGCTAGTTTTGTGAATTCACAATGAAATATTTCTGTAGTCTTTTTAATTTCTTGTTGGTTCTTTAGCTTTTATAATGGGTTTGTTTCAGGAGAAGAAAGATTACCTCAATTGTCTCAAATCTTCTGGTCACCAATCTGAAAAATGTAGACTTTTCTCCAAAAAGTACCTGGAATGTCGTATGGAAAAGTAAGTCTGCTGGATTTCTCTACTATCCTTTGTTGGCTGTAATTTGTTCTTTTGCATCTAGTTTCTTTCTGATTGTGGTTAATTTCTGAAAACCCAAGAGAAGCATATCTAGTGAGGGTTGATGTGTGTGGGTGTTTTTTTTTTTTTTTTTTGGGTTGGGGGGGATGGTGCCCACGCTGATACCTGCCTGAATCATATAGTGTTTTGTTTAAGTGAATGACTGTTATGATAAATGTTCATATTCTTTAGCAATGGAAATTGCATAAACTCCATCTGGTCGGATAGGTAGTGTTGCCATAGTTTTGCACAACTTCTCTACATGGTTATAGGAAATCCTGGTTGTGATGCAATCTGTCTTGACTTGTAAAAGAAAAGCACATAACAACTGCTACATCCTAAATCCAGGAAGCAGAAAGCTAAAATCAGCGAATACTGAGAGCCTATATAATTAAAAAGGGAAACTATTAGCTGTGTTAAAATGTATAATTAAATAAAGATAACTGGTAGCAGTTTATTCAAATTCTTCTGGAAAAGTAGTTTGTTCAAACTCTTCTGGAAAAGATAATGGCAAAGGATTCATTTAATTTCTACAAGGAAAAGGTGCCACTTTATTAAAACCTGAATACATTTATGCCTTGGTTGAATTAAATTACAACCTTTTTTTTGTGTGCATTTGTCAATTGCATGATCTTCCCTGTTAAAATTTGGCATTTAGAATTATTTTTGCTGTGAGCAAATTTCTGTGCTAGAATGTTGTGTGCATTCTGCATGATAAGAGTAGTGAAAGAAAAATCGTTGTTTGATATCATAATCAAATCCTAGAAAGTCGAGCAATTACTGCTCAGACAGCTATGTTTTCAGAGGCAGATGAAGAAACTGTGTAAACGAAAACTGTGGCCATCCTGAATTAATGTTGGCTGATCTATCATATTCAAGTCATAGCCATTCAACATTTGTTTTCAAGTTTGTTTTTACCTGGAGAAGTCTCACATAACCTAGAACATTTCATTGTTATCCTGCAGAAACTTGATGGCTAAGCAAGACATGTCAGAGCTTGGGTTTGGAAAGGTTTCTGAGATAGATGCTTCAGGTGAAAAACCCAACGAGAGAATTAATGACTGATCTGGAACTAGTGGCTATACGATCTGGATCTAAAGGATGAAGAGGGTATCACAAAGTTGGAAAAGCTTTTGCGGTTCAAACTGAGTCAATGGGCATTTTCATTTTCCTTTTCATTTGACTGATGTACGGTTCATTATGATCAAAGACAGCGAGTGAAGCAAAGATATCCAACCGTTACAGGGTTCGATTCAAACACTTTCAAGGACCTAGATAGGGATGCATAAATTTTTGTAACCAACTGCTGTGATGATCATTCAGAGTTTGTTAACAGCTTTCGCTGATCCTGCATTATCAAAACAGGACATTAGAATTATTTTGTTTTGCATTGTATCGGTTGGTTCTATCAGATACATTCACTTAATCCAAAATCATTGGGATTTAGGGTCAAGTTCTTAAGAGCTTGTTCTTCCTTCCCCTAAAACCCATGTTTATTCTCCAGTGCTGTTTGCAATTGTAGATTCACATTCTGTCAATTGTGACTCAATGTGATCGATCGAAAAAAGAATACGGTGAAGCCACCTATTACTTACTGGTCTTGGTTCAAAGATGATGCAATTCCGTGCAGATGATAGAAATATAAAATGCCAGTGCAACCAAAAAAAAAAAACTTGGTCTGGATGATTACACCGAAGATGCTCGTCAAATGAATCCACTATTTTTCCCAATAGTCCAAGAAAACTTGAAAGGTGTAGCTGCTGGCGGGAGGTAAACCCTAAGCTACATCCTCCTACTACCTTGTAACTACAAAAAAATAAAAAAATGAAAGTAAAAACTCACTTTCTCTCTTCATCGTAAGCATCGCTAAGGACACTCCCCTTGTATAAAAAGTTAAAAACTCGATGCACCACGTCTTCTATTCTCTCTCTCTCTCTCCCCCCTCCTCCTTCCATGGCTTGCCATTGGTCTCTGCAACTTAACAACTCATTCTACTTCTCGTAAGTTCCTCCTATCTAATGCTTACATGCACCTATACATAGGCGTATCCACGCATTTCTAATGTGTCTTTGTTACCCGCTTGTGACTTGCCTACAAGTGATATGATTATACATGTAGTAAAGGGGATAGCGGTGAAGTTAAAGATGTAGTTATGGCAGGCATCTATGCAGTGATTCTTGTGCATTTTCCATTTTTGAGTATGTCTGTGCTACATTACTATATATTGTCTTGGAACTGGATTGAGTCGTGCTTATGTAAACTACAGATCTAAACTTCTTTTGCTCTTATTATATTCTTCTGCTTCATAAAGATTAATTCTTGATTGCCCAAGAATACACTGTTTATGCTTGGACTATACTGGAAACAGCTAAGAGAGCAGAAATTAGGTGTAGTTTTTAATCATTCATGACCAAGCCTGACGTTTGAACTTACCTTCTGGGACATTTCTGCTTAGTATAGATGTAGTTTGGACCCCTAGCAAGGCTCTGAGTGGATAACAACTTACTTTCCACCAGCAATATTTATTGGCTTCTGCAAGATGGGGTCTGGATTGTTGAAAATAAGAATGTAGGAATAAATATAGATTGCAGACTCTGTTCAGTTGATGGGGCTAGGTGAAAACACCCGGGCTATATAAAACTATTTATCAAAATTAGTTGTATTGAAGTTACATAGAAGAGAGTAAAGATTCTATTCAATTTAATTCCTCCAGCTTGAGGATTTCTAGACACTTGTTTTGTTGGGTTTCATTATTGGTATCCAACAATTTTATGAACTTATGTAACAATCTGTTCAATAATGAGGATTATATGTCTATGTTAAATTTGCCATTTGAATGCTTCTCTGAACTGGAGGGAAGAATATTTCATTATTGATTGGCTGTCCTTTTGAGGTCACAGGAAGTCTTCTGGATCAAAAAGCAAAAGAAGGATCAAGGCTGATGCTCCAAACTTTTCAAAATTGAATGGGATGGAACATGGGGTTTCTTTCTTTTCGAAGAATGGCATTTCACTTGGATTTGTGTTTGCACGTTATACTTCCCGGTACATTTCTTTGAAGGTATTATCTTCTATGTCTTCTTCTGCTTCTACTGGAGAAATTAATGACGTGAATGAGGATGTTGTGAGTAGACCTGATGATAAAAACATGGAGTTAACTCGAATAAATTGTCTTGTGTGGGTACTGCATGAGTCTGCAACAAGCTTTTCCCAAGCAGTTGAGTCCCTTGAACTGGCAGGAAGTGGTGCAGAACTTGCAATGGCTTGGAATGGGAAGGATGTCCATATATGGCATAAACGTTTGGCATATCAGGTATAGACAAACCAAACTAATGCATTAGCAACATGCTTCTTCTTCTTCTTCTTATTATTATTTTTGTTATATAACCTGAAAAAAGTTGGATTAATTCATTGCTGTTTGTGATTAAGATCATTGTTTCTATAATCATAAATGGTCATTTAATTCACATATTTGTGCTCATATGTTGTTCTGCATTTGAGCACTCAGAGATAATTTAATTGTTTAGCGGTGGAACCCTCTTTATGAATGTAGAAAACATAAAATTTCAAACAAGAATCGTTGACTAATATGGCTGTTCAGGTAGCTGTTTATGCTTTGCTGAAAACGGCAATTGAAGTAGAGATTTTGCTTTCTCATGATCGTCGCAACCCATCTCCAGTTAAAGAAATGTAAGTAATTCTTATGTGCAAGTACATATGTTCATGGTAGTTACAATTCCTTAACCAAAGAACTTATGGCAACGGAGGGGTTTATTTAAACCCAAAGTGATGCTTGTACATTATGTTTTAGCTTGGTATAACTCTATAAGAGATTTGATTCCATTTATTGGATGTTTGGCATTAAGCCAAACTGGTAGTTTAAACCTCATCCGAGATGCATTCTGTGTCTGCTGATTATACTTTTTCTATTTCTTCCCTGGTTCAAATATTCATGGTCCTAATATCATCTTTTCATTTGGTTCAGCTTTACCCCAAAGATAAACTTGCTAGGGGAGTACATAGAAAACCAATTGAACATGAAGCACCCAGAATTAGTGCTGTGGTTTAAAGTGGTGGAATTGCCTCATATAGCAGGATTTTTTGCTCCCTTGCTGAAACAGTGGTCTGTAGAATATGCTGGAAGGTTTGTTCGTTTAATCCTCTGCTTCATGTCATTGCAATTTACCTTTAGTTCTTGAATTATGATTTAGCCTATAGACATATATATTCAGTGGTGTTGCAGGGATTATTGTAGCAATAAGCTGCTGTGCGGCTGTTGGAAAACTGGGCAGTGAAAGAATTTGCTGTCCATTATTCAAGTTGTCACTAGAGGATGTATTAATAGAGCTCATGGATCTTTCACATAGTATTGTTGAAGTGGACAAATTACACAAACTAGCAACCGAGGCAGGATTTGAACTTGATTTCTTGTCCCATTTTGGTGCAAAGGTTTTCCCGTGCAATAAAACTGAAGAACTAGAGCTCTGGATTGGGTTGGCGCAGCAAAAACTTTCATTGGCACTCAGCAAAGAAATTGATATAAGAGGCACAGGAAAGAGGGTCAGTTCCTGCATGGCCAAATATCTTTAAGTTTTTAAAAAACAGTAATAGTTTTAGCACATATTTAGCAGGAGTTTCCCCTGACAGAAAGTTTAAGTCATCGTCAATAGATGGATTTTAGACACATCAATAAGTTGTTCTCACTCAAATCCTGACTTTTATAATAACACATATCTGGTGTAACAAAATACTGTTGTCCTGTTATTAGGTAACTTTTATATAAACTTAGAATTTCTAACTGTTTAAGTAAATTTGGGTACAGGTGGTAAGATTGTCAATTAAAATTGTATTTCTCTGGAATTTGAATAATGGCTCTTAATTATAATATTATAACAGGTTGGTGCAGATAGTTTGGCCACTCTGGGGCTTTTTGCATATCTGGGAAGAAAGACTAGATTATTCTTGTCAAGAATGGGCATTAAGGACCTTGATGAGCTTGTTTTGGACTTCCTCAGGTAACTTCTGAAATCTGAATGTTCAATTTGTGTATACAAACTGAGTAAGAGGTCAAATTCTTTACCTGCAGTTATTTGGAGTGTGGCTGCCTTTTTGTTTACCCTGAACTTGCTTCTGTGTCAACATATCAATGTTTCATGGAGGTAATTTTAATTGTAGTTTTATTGGAAACAAAGAAATGAGTTCTCTAATATATGTAAAACATCCTTCTAGGTCGTAAGTGATGAAATAGGATGGCTTGATTTTTATGCTGCATGCTCTTTTTTAAGCAATCAAGAAAGGGAAAGGTCCAAACAGCACACAATTCAAGCAGAGAAAGAGATAATTCTATCTACTGTATTTACTGTTTGTTATGATGTTTTCTCTGGTTTTGCTCACTTCAGCCGTTCGGCTCAACAGCCCTTAGATTCAGAATTGCTAGCTTTCTTGCTCCGAAGGTTGTAAACAATATCTCTGCTTCCACTATTAAGTTATTCTATTAAAATACTTGATCTGGTTCATTGACCAATTGATTGTTGACCTGTTTTCTCAATTTTTCAGTCAAAGTCTTTTAACTATCTGTCTGGAAGACTACTGGGCAGTTTATGATAGATCTTGGTATGCTTTTGTTTTACTTTCAACTCTTTCTTAATTGCAATTGGACATGAACCAACTTATGGGAATTCAATATAACTGTGCACATGCTGTTTTTCTCTGCAGTGAACCACCAAAGATTGTAGAAGCAGGTGCCTCTGACCAAATGCTACCTGTAGGAACAAAGGGAAATGAGAATTTATATGTGACATTAGAAGCGCAACAGAGACCAGCTGAGTTAATACTAAAGGGATGCCTGACAACAAAATCTCTACAAAGCATTAACCTGAGAAAGGTATGGCTAACTGCGATCCTTGACCAGTTGAAGAAACAGGTGGTATTGTTTGCCAACTACATAGATTGTGCAATGAAACTAGAGTGTTGAGTAATTACAAAGTAGAACTTTGAGTTGAAAATAACTAGAGTTTTAAGGAAAGCAAACCAGGTGTTGATTATTTTTAGTCTGGAACAATGGAAAGAAATGACAGAAGTACTGAAGATTTAATAGCTACTACGAAGACCAACTTTTCTGTTTATGCATGCATGCATATGCACCTCCGTACAATATGGAACTAAATGCTAAAGATTCTTAAACATCAAGAGATATCCAAAATTTAGCACTCGACATCTTTCACCAATTTATTCTTAGACAGTTGCAAGATGGCCACATTCTTCGTATCTGATTTCTTTGGTATTCATTTGCCTTTTAAGAGCAGGCTAGTTGCTCTGCCCAGAGAGAAGCAATAACTCATGTGGAAGCCTCCAGCACCACCGCCACCAGACCAAATCTTCCACATGAGAGCTTACTCAGAAAATACAGTGTCAAATTGGTATCTATAAGCTCGGTAAGCCCAATTGTACTGCACCTCTTTTCAATGAACAGCATGGTTTCATTTTTGGATGCTGGATTGCTAACATAGAAAAGCAAATTGTTTTGAAGGATTTGTGGATGGGAACCCAATTGCTTGTTGTAGACATCAGTTGTGCTCTGAAGCTACTCTTAAAGCAATTTCATGGCCTCAAAGTCACAATAAGAGAAAGAAAGAAGTTAAAGAGAACGCTAAATGACATCATAACACTAATCCCAGTTACAATACTAATGCTACTTCCTGTAAGCACCCATGTACCCTAATGGCGATGCTCAGATATTTAGGTTAGAAGTGCAGTTTATACAAGCAGAAATCTAATAATTGTTGAAAGAATCGATTGAATCTTCTTTTCCTATATATCCAGGTGTCTGCTGTAGGTCATGCAGCTATTCTAGCAGCCATCAAGAAATATATGCCGTTCTTGGTATGCCTTTCTGCAGATCTTCCTATTCCTTTTACTATTTCCGCTGATCTTGTTTTCCTTTACTGTGTAATTAGATCCCCTCTACATACTCCACCGAGCGACTTGAGGTTGTGAAACAACTAAATAGAACCAAGAAGATGGAAGTTCAGTCATGGATCAACCTTGAAGATCCATCCTCTAGAATACCATGAATGAGCACTCTTTCCACGCTAGTGCTGTCATCTGAAGTAATAAATTAGTTTCATGTGTAACTGCTACATACCTAATTGCATGTTCTGAGTTTGTAAATACATGATTGCATATATATGTTGAGAGCTTAATTTAACTTGCTAATGCTACACTGTATAGATTCAATCCGTTTCTTTTTGGTTGGTAAATGCTTACCTGTTTGTTAAGTAAATGAGAACTAGATGTAAAAATGGATAATATACAGGCTTGCTGCGGTAATGGACTTTTTTCCCCTGAATTTCATCCTGCTCAAACCAACAATGCTCTATAGCAATTGCATCACTAGGCTCTCTTTGTGAAAAAAGCTGTAAAGATACCAAAATACACACAATAGGGTACTGCTACTGCTGAAAACTCAAAAACAACACATGATATTATTAGAATCATCTTTCCAATATCTTGTGAGAAATGCAGAACGAAGAGGAACATCTGGATCGGCCAGCGTTAAAAGTGAGATTTCTTTTTTGTTGCTCTAGAAGAGGTCCTCCTGCTACTAATTACTGATATATAGAAAGTAATGTTGTTATATGCCTTGTCAGATGCGGAATAAGGTATGAAATCGATCGCCTAGGCTGTGTAGAGGATCTTCGCGATACTCAGATCATCTGTTAACAGATATTATAATGATGTAAGAGTAAAGAGATGTTTATTAATGTCTACCACGCTTTAACAGGAAAAGGAAAAGAAAACAGGATGTCATTTCCTCGAAAAATCACACTGAAGACACGATATCATTAACACTGATAACTCTGATAAAGCAAATGGAGACTGCATGTGTAAGGAGATATTGTTGCATACGAACTAGCAAGTAAAAATTAGAAGCTTGAAGTATGTCAGGAACCACTTAAGACCAAATGTTGCATGCTTAATTAGCAAACTTAGTAGCTTTACTGTTAATTCAAGTATGAATCATTAAAAAACAATAGATAAAGATCTTTGGATTGTGGGTTGTATTATACCAATTATCTAGTGGTACAAAAAAGATATAGTGATTGTAATTGGATATTTGACACTAAACATTTAAAATCCATTACTCAATAAGTTTTCATACTTGGTAGAGTAGTAGTGTCATGAAAATCCTCTAATCAAACGTGTATTGCAAGATTCATAATGGAATAACAGTTTATTAGTTTTGATAAAATGATAAGATGATTTAAAGAAAAATAAAAAGAGAAGAGTATTTGAGAGAATTGTTCTTATTGATTGATTCCTCTCTCACAGAACCTGTGCCTCTAAGTAGGACACATTACAACGGTAATACAATGAATTAGGAAAAACCGGTACTAGAGCTGAAGACCAGGAATGCTTCCAGCTCATCCTTATCCCGCTACTTTTTTGCTTGACAATTTCAACTAAACAAAAGTAATGACTAATTCAACTAATTAATTCAATACATAGCACAGCCATGCGAAGCCATGCAGTGAACTGGAGAGTGTTCTCATCAATCCATCCCCCTTTGAACAACCTTGTCCGCAAGGTTGAATTGGGGATAAGTCTTGGTAAATAGCCATAAGTTCTCCCATGATGCGTCCTCAGGAAGAGCTCCTTTCCATTGAACCAGAATTTCTGTTTTTGGACGATATTTCCCTTTCTGAATCACCCGCCGGTCTAAGATGGCCTCTGGTTCTGGTAACAAAACTTCCTCAGCTGAAATTGGTGGCAATGTTACCACCGTATCTTCCACAAAAGGTCCCCACTTCTTTTTGAGCAAACTCACATGAAACACATTATGTATCCTTGCGTCTGCAGGCAGGTCTAATTTGTAAGCCACAACCCCTACCCGTGCAAGAACCCTAAATGGCCCAAAAAATCTTGGGGATAGCTTTAAGGAACTCCGAAAGGAGACTGATTTCTGGTGATAAGGCTGCAGCTTCAAAAACACATAATCCCCGACTTGAAAGGAGACTTCACGACGATGCATATCAGCGCGCGTCTTCATACGCTCTTGGGCCAACAACAGGTGACGCCGAAGATCACGTAATATCACCTCCCTTGTCTTCAGAATGTCATCCACAGCCTGCAGTTTTATGGTGCCTGGAACATAAGGAACCAAGGACGGAGGAGGAATCCCGTAGACTGCTTCAAAAGGGGAGATTTTACTTGCCGAATGCACTGCTGTATTATACCCATATTCAGCCCAAGCAAGCCACTCCATCTATTTTTTTGGTTGATCGGACGTGAAACAGCGTAAATACTGCTCTAGAGTCCGATTTACCACCTCGGTTTGTCCGTCGGTTTGGGGATGATAACTGGAACTGTAGCACAATTTTGTGTCATGCAGTCGAAACAAGGATTTCCAGAAATCGCTAATAAAGATTTTGTCGCGATCGCTCACAATTGAAAGCGGCATCCCGTGCAATTTCACCACATTATTCATAAAACATTTTGCCACTACTATAGCCGTGAATGGATGTCGTAATGGCATAAAGTGTGCATACTTTGAGAGACGATCCACCACCACCATAATCACGTTGTACCCTTGTGATAGAGGTAACCCTTCGATGAAGTCCATCGATATATCGGTCCAAATCCGCTGAGGCACCGGAAGAGGCTGAAGTAACCCAGCGGGCCGAAGGGTCTCATGCTTACACCTTTGGCCCACCTCACAATCTCTAATAAATCGCTTGATGGAACCGCGAATGCCCGGCCACAAGAAGCTAGAAGAGATGCGTGTAAGAGTCTTGAGGTACCCAAAATGACCCCTTGCCGGGGAAGAGTGGCCATCGGCTAATACCGCAGGTAATAAGAAGGAAGTGGGGCTTAAGTGGATCTTTTCATTTTGCATCCACACGCCATCTCGTTGGACACAATTTAAGGATCGATTGGCAGCCAGTGTAGCATAATAAGGCTGCTGGAGAACCTCTTGTTGAAGATCAGCCCACCACTTTCCAATCGGCATGGACAAAGCGTTGAACTGAAGTGCTGCCACCCTCGAAAGCGCATCAGCACCTTGATTCTCCTTCCCCTTCCGGTACTGGATCTCGTAGTCAAACCCCATAATTTTTGGTAGCCATCGAGCTTGCGACGGTGTGGTGAGTCGTTGTTCCAAGAGGTACTTGAGACTGCGATGGTCCGTTTTGATCACAAAGCACCTTCCCAGTAGATAAGCTCGCCATCTTCTCACTGCCTTCACCACAGCTAACATTTCTTTGTCATAGGTTGACAAGGATTTCGCCTTTTCTTTTAAAGCTTCACTGTACTATGCTATGGGTTGATTGTTCTGAGTCAAAATGGCACCTAACCCATCACCACAAGCATCACACTCTACCACGAACTGCTCAGCAAAATTTGGCAGACGCAAAACCGGGGTTGAAAGGAGGGCCTTTTTCAAGAGATTAAAGGCAGCAAGAGCCTCCTCGTTCCAGCTGAATCCTTCCTTAGAGAGGAGCCTGTTTAAAGGAGCAGCTAACACCCCAAAGCCTCTCACAAACTTTCGGTAATAACCAACTAGCCCCAAAAACCCACGGACACTCTTGGATGATGTTGGTACTGGCCAATTCTGGACGGCTTGAACCTTCTGTGGGTCGACCGCAACCCCTTCAGCAGAAATAAGATGCCCCAAATACCCCACTGTCAATACCCCGAATTGGCATTTTGACAGCTTGGCATATAGCTTATTGGTCGCTAGGACATGTAGCACCTTCCGCAAGTGTTGCAAATGATCCTCCCAAGACCTGCTATATATCAAAATATCATAAAAAAAAACCAAAACAAACCGTCTCAAATGAGGTCGAAAAAGGTCGTTCATGAGACTTTGAAAGGATGCGGGAGCGTTTGTCAACCCAAATGGCATGACCAAAAACTCGTAGTGCCCATCATGTGTGCGAAATGCGGTCTTCGGAATATCTTCAGGATGGACCCGGATCTGGTGGTACCCGGAGCGCAGGTCAAGTTTTGAAAATACCTTTGCGCCATGTAACTCATCAAGTAACTCGTCAATTACCGGTATAGGAAATTTGTCCTTAACCGTAATTTCATTGAGTGCTCGATAGTCCACGCAAAATCGCCAAGACCCATCCGTTTTCTTTATCAGCAACACTGGGGATGAAAAAGGACTCTGACTTAGGCGAATAATTCCTGACTGCAGAAACTCCTTAACCAGCCTCTCAATTTCATTTTTTTTATAGTGTGGGTACCGATATGGCCTGGTGTTAACTGGGGGCTGATTCGGTAATAAAGGAATTCTGTGATCGTGGTTGCGCGTAGGGGGCAACTCCTTCGGTTCCTCAAACACATGAGAAAACTCTGTCAATACCTGCTTGAGTTCGGGTGACCATGGAGCGGCTTGTGTTACATTCTCCTCTGGAACCTCATGAACAAAGAACCCCATGCCTGAAAATTGCAGCAACTCTTTTTCGCCTAAGGGAGCAAGGTCTGTGCTGGACAATCCCGTTAATACATGAATTTTCCCATTCTGTTTGAATGACATACGGAGTGTCTTGTAGTCCGTCTCAATTGGTCCCAACGTCCTCAACCATTGTACTCCTAAGACTGCTTGACAGGCTGCCACGGGAAGCACAAAAAAATCAGCTCTTATTGTAATTCCCTGAATTGAGATGGATAACCCAAGGCATCTTCCCGTGCATTCTATCACCTCCTTGTTTCCCACCGTGACTTTGAATGTCCTACCACGAACCATCTGTAGTCCCAACTTGGCTACCACAGACTGGTCAATGAAGTTGTGGGTGATGCCGCCATCTATGAGGATGATAATCCCAGTGTGCCCGATCCTTCCTGTCACCCGAAAGGTCTGTGGGTGATCAGTACCAGTCATCGCATGAAAGGAGATGTCAGGAATAGCTTCTTCAGGTGTCTCAATTTCCATCTCCTCATCCTGTTCTTCATCCAATTGCTGCATATCCACCATCATAAATAACTGAGGTTTAGAACAACGGTGGCCAGGTGCATACCGTTCATCGCAATAAAAGCACAACCCTTTTTCTCATCGCTCCCTTGCTTCCTGCCCCGTAATTCTGCGAACATGTTCACTGTAGGATCCAGCATTCGGAGATGGCTTAGGTGGGGGTCCCAGAAGTCCCACCGTGGAAGGCTGTTGAGGTCTGGCTTGATAGGAAGTTGTTGGCAGCTGTCTGATCGGAGTATTGGTTCTCTTCTGAAACTGGTTCCTCTCTTCAATTAGGTGAGCCACGCTAATGGATTCAGAGAGTGTTCGGGGTTGCTTCACTTGTACATCAAGGCGAATTTCATCCTTTAATCCAGCAATGAAACACCCCACCAAGAAATTTTCAGGAAGACCATCCACCTTATGAGAAAGTTTTTCAAAGGCCTCTTGGTATGCATTAACAGTGGTGGTTTGTTTGAGCCGTGATAATGCTTCGGACGAATCCTCATAATCCGTTGGTCCAAAACGATGAAGAAGTGCCGTGACAAATTCATGCCATCACAATTGTCCCCTGGTCTTAGTGTACCACCGATACCATTGCAGGGCTACATTGGTCAAGTGAAAGGATGCCAATTGAACCCGTCGGTTAGCCTCAATATTTTGGAATTCAAAATATTGCTCTGCTTTGAATATCCACCCAGTGGGATCGTCTCCTTCCTCGGCATACGTTGGAAAGTTCAGCTTGAGAGTGGTGTGACTTCTCTCTAATTGAGACTGAGCTGACGTGGAGGGCCGATCATGTGAATGAGCCCCAGTCGCAAAGGGATTGTCGTCCCTGTCATGGTTGCAAGTGGATTGGGCCATCCTGAGTGCTTCCAGCTCTGCCATAACACCTTGTAGAGCGTCATTGACTCTACTGAAATTGAGAGTCAGTTCATCAAAGTGGCTATTGTGTCGAGCAAGAGTTTCCGTGACATCCATGCGAAAGTCTGCATTAGTTTTTCCGCGAGTATCCATGAATCGGAAGGGCTCTGATATCACTGATAAGATGATTTAGAGAAAGATAAGAAGAGAAGAGTATTTGAGAGAATTGTTCTTATTGATTGATTCCTCTCTCACAGAACCTGTGCCTCTAAATAGGACACATTACAACGGTAATACAATGAATTAGGAAAAACCGGTACTAGAGCTGAAGACCAGGAATGCTTCCAGCTCATCCTTATCCCGCTACTTATTTGCTTGACAATTTCAACTAAACAAAAGTAATGACTAATTCAACTAATTAATTCAATACGTAGCACAGCCATGCCAAGCCATGCAGTGAACTGGAGAGTGTTCTCATCATAAAACTGAAAAGGAAGCTAGGCGACTTTAGAGTTTCTTAAAGGATATTCTATGTTGGTCAAAATCAATGCCAACAATTTATGTCCATCACGACAACCATTCTATAATTGAAAAGGCACAAAGTAGTATGTATAATGGTGATTCTAGACATATACATCATAAATATAATATCATTAAATATTTGCTCTTAAATGATATTATTTTCATTAATAATGTAAAGTCAAAGAAATATATTGTAGATCCGCTAATAAAAGGATTGTTAAAAAAGCTTGAGTATGATTCATCGAGAATAATAGGTTTAAAGCCTTTAAAGATTAAAGAGTGCATACCTTGTTGACTAGAAATCTTAAGATCTAGCTTCAAGTAGAAAATTAACTCATATAGCATTCTCAATAGCACTAGAAAAATAAATTATTATTTCCTACTTATTCTTATGATGAAAAAAAAAAAGGTGTTAAATGTAGCATGATAAAGGTTGAATTGTGCTTAATAATTTTTATATTTTAGTATTTCAGGTGAAGTATAACAAAATACTTTTAATAAAAGATTACCTCTATTAGTGAAAAATGTGGTCGAATTTTTTTTTATATAAGAAAAGACAAAGTTCTCTAACGTATTCATGAATTTAATAGTTGTTAAGGGTCAAAATGAATACAAAAGTGAGAACAAAAAAAAATCTATGAGTAGAGAATTATATGAATATTATTGTCTTGATTTATACAAAATGCTAAATAGTTCAAGAGATCATTATTTCTATTTAGCCAAGTAAATCCTACAGTATTTTGTTAAAAAGATTAAAAGATAAAAGCTACTTGTCTTGGTGTGTGATCCACCAAATCAATATATCTTTACGAATTTTTGAGTCTTTTATATTGGTCAAACAATTTTCATTCATGTAGAGGACTATTAAAAATTTGTTTAAAACCATGGTGAATGAGCACATTTAATGCCAAATTAAAAATGGAGTCCACGTACTTTTGACATTAAAACTTTATTGAAATCTATTTTCCAATAAATGCTCTTTAAGATGAAATATTAACATGATTAAAATAAATTGTGAGTGCAAGAGAAGTTAATCTTAAAGAAGCCTTAGTTGTCATATTTTGATAAATTCAAAACCCTCAAAAACTCTTATCATGAAAAAAAAAAGAAAAAAAAACAAAGAGCAAGCTTTTCTAGTTGTTTATAAAATGAAAATGTGAGAAGTTAAAATTTATCCCAAAGAGCACCTCAAGTATTTAAAGAGAAAAGAACCTAAGCAAAATAGATTTTAGACTTAAACCACACACACGTGTGTAACTTAGCTTGGACTTTTGTTAGGTCTCGAGCTTTGGGCCAAGCTTGGGTTTAGATTTATTATGAAATATTTTTTTAGGCTATAAAATATTATATTTTTCCAACCTATTCTTATCTTGGGTTTGTATCTATAACTTTTTGGCCATAAAGAATTATTTTTTTCTAGTCCATTGTTTTCTCTATCTTATGAATAAAAAAGTTTGATAAATTTATTTCAAAATAGTTTCTTCAAACTTAGATAGATTTTTTAGCTCAAAAACATCAAATGGAGATTTTTTTTTTTTTTTTTGTAATTATCATAATTAATTCCATAACAATTTTGATTTCAAAATGCACTTTAAAATGGTTGCTGGAGGAATAATGTTTTGGCAAAAATTTTCATAGATTTTATAACTCTTTTTCATCTTAGTTGTTAGTGGTTTTGGCTCTATTTTAGGATTTGCTTAAGTTTGAACTTTGTAAAGAGATAATTGAGTAAATTTTCATGGTTTCGTGGATCTTAATTAGAAATATATCTAAATAAGGTGATGTTGAAGTCTTAAGAGGCTTATTGTAATCATCTTATTTATACCAAGTGAGATTCTTAACAACAACAATTTCTTAATTTAATAAATTCTTAAGTGCTTCAACAAGTAATTATTATATTCTAGTTTTGTATATGTATAAATTCTATTTATATTTAGTAAGTGTGTGTTAGGATTGTGCTTCAATATCTTGTGCAAATTTGGATATATGTTCAATATATATAGTTTTTTGTTCTGATTGCAAGGTTGTCTTTATATATAATATTGCACGCTTATAGATTAAACATGTATGAACACTAATCTATTTTTGGAAAACTAATTCGATCAGTATGAACTTGTAATTATAAATTAAACAATCTATGCTCACTAGTATAATAAGTCTAATAATTTTGAACAATAAAGCAAATAGAAAGGATTTGTTTTGCATATTTTTCTTTGTTTTGGTGAATGAAGACTTCATTTACCAAAAAACCAACTTAGCAAGTAGTTGTAACCTAATATAATATAATTCAATATGCATGTGTATGTTGTATTGAAGAACTAATTTATATTTTTATGTACTTGTTTACATAATACACAAGAAGAATTTGCAATCCTAGTTCTTTTATTTATTATATCTTATAATTAACTTGATGTGAGGTAGGTTTTAGGATATAAGATGAGCAATTAATCAGAACCTCAAACCTTTGATCATTAAGGTATTATTGTCAGGTGTAAAGCTTTCATATGACATATAATCTTTCGAATTATCATTTGAAAAAAGAGTTTTTTATAGCAATTTGAGTCTCTACAAGTAGGGTTGTTCCATTGATTCCATCAACACGGAAAAGAGTTAAAGAACATCACATTTGCTATAAAAAAATGATAAAGTAGATCACAAGATATCAACATTTATAACTATAAAGAATAAATGGAAACTCACTTGAAATGATATATTGGATCACTTGAAAAAAAACTTCATGTGAAATTTGATATAGCTCTTGAATTAATTTGAACTAAAGAAATTGCTAACTACCTCTTTATATATATATATATATATATATATCCTTAACTAGTTATGAATATGGATATGTTTTAGGAATAGTAATCAAAGGACTAGGTCTATCATGAACAAAACCTACATCATGATAATGTGTGTATGTACGGATCATTCAAAACGAATTGCTTCAAATAATTTTGTTCATGATGATAGACTATCCAAATTAAATTATTTGATAGACATTACTAGATTTTGTTTCTAACATGAGACATTACTAGATGTTCTAACCTTTTTAAAAATAAATAAGAAGAAATACATTTTCAAAGAAAACCATCTAAAAAATAGAAAGGACATTCTGAAAATAAATTGTTTGGTCAAATTATTATATTCAATAGCAAAAAAACAAGAGTAAAATATAAACAGATATGTTATTGGATTTACCTATTAAAAAACACCATATAGATTATAAACTCTAAACTAATTGGTTATCATATATATAATTTTTTATATATATACCAAGCAGCTCCATGTGAAAAGAAGAATAGGTAAAAAGACATAATAATTAAAAGTAAGAAGGATAAATAAAACAATAAATAAAGGCAAAAAGTCTAAAAAAGATAAATTGAATTGAAGAAAAACAAATCACATATTTGGGATTGGCCATTTATTCTAGCTACTAAATAGTCTATTTATATCGGTACAATATTTAAAATACTTCTAAATATATAATTCTAAACCAATACAAGTAACCTATATCATATAATAAGATATACTAAATCTTAATATAAACTAAACATGTCTTTTACTGATAATCACATGAATTCTTACCAAGTTAAACCTGATATGTATCTAGTGAGGAAAAAAATTGATAATCTTAATATGTATCTAGTGAGAAAAATTATTTTCTTATTCCTAATATGTTTCTAAGTTTCTCTAAAATCCTCTAAACATGAAATTAAGTCGTAAATATTCATTTGTTCCCATGTTTTAAATTCTTGGAGATTACTTTCCAATTGCATGTTATTTAGCCTAGCAAAATCTATTATTAGTCACCCTATATGTACTATCCTTTTCCTTACTAGGAAGGTAATAAGACTAACCATATTATTAAAGTCCATGAATTGAATTAATTTTATCTAGAGTCATATCATCCCTGAATTCATCACAAATGGTTTATCATATGCTTTAATTATTTCAATTGATTTGTATGGTAACTAAAGTATCAAAGTTTGATGTAGGGATAAGTGCACGCACATGTTAACACGTATTCAATCTCACCCAAGCTGTGTGTTGTAACTTCTATTTCCTTCTACTACAAAAAAAGTTGCATTTAAGGTATTAGACCTAATAGTTACATCTACCTACAACACTCTTACAGTGTCCTTTATGCTTCCTATCAAATTTAACACCATTGTCATTTTAGATGGGATCATGTCAATTTTGTTGTGACCAATCTTATTAATCAATTATAGTGACATTTTATTAAGTGGTACATCATTATCAACCAATACCCCTTTACACCACTACACAGTAGAGATTTTTTGTGATTTATAATGGTGACTTATATCCAATGTTGATTTGAAACCTGGTTTTTGATTTGCTTTATATGAAAATGATTTTTTAAGATTGAATGTTAACATCATCCTTTATCTTTGTCATTATTGTTTTCTTTACAACAAGTAACGATTCATCCCCCATTCTAATGGTTCTTGAATTAACATCCTCATTTTGCTTTTTCATTGACTAGGTGATCCCCCCCTCCCCTTCCCTCTTTTCTTTCTTGTTGCCATGTTAACAAAAACTTAGGCTAAGATTGGAGTGCTTGTTTTCTTTGCTCAAACTCCTCCATTGTTAGCCTAACCCGTTGGACAAATTTTCCATGTCGCTAATTTTGGTTTATCTTTTCTATTGCCTTGGCATTTATCCTTCTCCAACTCTTTGCATGTCTCTCCTAAGGCATCTATCTAACTAAAAGTTTATACATACCATGTAATACAAGCTCTTCCACATACAGCAGCAGAACCAAGGAGAGGGCGGGCCCTTGGAAAACTTTTTTTTAAAAAAAATATAACAAATAATAGGCTTTTTAATACTAAATTATTATTTTATTAGTTATGTTTGACTTTAAAACTATATCTTTGTGTATCTCTATGTAAGTGGAAAACAAAAGGGCAAATAAGCTTTTCAATTTAATTCTCTCTCTTTCTTCTCTGCAACCCTAACCGAAAAAATTAATAGTACAAAGCATAAAGGTTAAAAGCTGTCAATTAATTCTTCATCAAAACAAGGTATTTAGTGACCTAATTTTATTTTATTTTTTTGTTTGTTATATATATATATATATATATATATATATATATATATATATATATATATATGTTTGTCAATTAATTCTGCTACTTTTTCTTTTTTTTTTCAAATCTACTAGTTTTATCATTTTTTATTTCTTGGTATAGTGAATGTTGTTTTTTTCTAATTAATTGGATATATTTTATGAGTTTGTTTCGATTATACTTGGATTTTTTTATGTTTTGATTTCAGCAGAGCCACCAAAATTATCAATTTTTTCTCACGTGTACCTTACTATCACCATGTCCACTAGATCTTTGTAGCCAAATTGAGTTCTTTGAAGAGCACATACCCAACTTTGATTTAGTATAAGTTTTCTTTTTTAGGAACCAGTAATCCCATTTTTTATGTTAGATATGCTTTTATATATCAAATTTTTTTTAATATGTTAATTTTGCTTTCATATGCCAGTATGGTTTACATGTAAAAAATTATTTTTGGTTCTGATTATTGCTTCAATACATCATTATTTGTATTTATTTCTTAAATAGGAAACAATAAAAATTTATGATGTTTTGATTTTAGATTGAACCATGAACAAAATAAGAAGAATTGATTCTTTTTTTGAGAAAAAAAGAAAAAAATATTGATAACTCACAGCCTAGTAAATCAATTCCAATGTTTAATGTTGAAGTTATGGTTGAACAACCCCAATGTGCTTCAGTTTATGAAGAACCTGCATTGATTAACGAGTAGTCTCCTACTAGAATCGACATTGCTCATCTGATTAGAGATTTAAGCAATCATCCTCAAATTTAGGAATACCTGGTTAATCAACAAGAAGAAATTAGAAGGGCATACATTAATTTGGGGCTATATCAACCTTTGATGTCTGAATATCCACTGACTGGTAAAAAACATCCCCGTCGATTTCAGTCTCATTCATTCAAAAGTTATCCATAGCTTGAATATTCAGAGAAAAATACTGCATTTTGTTTCCCTTGCTATCTATTTTCAAGTAAGTCATCTGGAAAGCCAGGATCAAACACATTTACTGTTAAAGGATTCAATTGTTGGAAGAAAGTTAATAATGGGGAAAGATGTGCTTTTTTTAACTCATATGGGAAAATGTCCGAATTCAGCTCATAGATTTGCTACCAGGTGCTTGGAAAATTTGAAAAATCAGTCATGTCATATTGAGAAGGTAGTTAAGAGGCAAACTACTCAAGAAATTCTAAATAATCGATTACATATTAAAGCTTCAATAGATATTGTTTGTTGGCTCACATTTCAAGCATATGCTTTTAGAGGACATGATGAACGTCCAGAATAAAAAAAATTGAGGTAATTTTCTTGAAATGTTGGAACTTTTAGCATCATACAATGAACAAATAGGTGCTCTTGTTTTGGATAATGCTCCACAAAATGCTAAATACACCTCGCATCAAATTCAAAAAGAAATTTTGCATGTCTTTGGTAGAAATGTTCAGCCTTCAATTCGACATGAGATTGGTGATGCAAGATTTTGCTTAATTGTTGATGAAGCTCAAGATAAATTCAGAAGAGAGAAAATGGCCCTTGTTATTAGGTTTGTTGGTATAAGTGGATTTATACGAGAACGATTTTTGGATGTAGTTCATGTCAAAGATACAACTACTTCAACTCTTAAGAAAGAGATTTTCTTTGTTTTATCTCATCACAATCTTGATGTTCAAAATATTAGAGGCCAAGGGTATGATGGTGCTAGTAATATGCGTGGAGAGTGGAATGGATTGCAAGCTTTATTCATTAATAATTGCCCTTATGCATATTATGTACGTTGCTTAACTCATCAATTATAATTGGGTTTTATTGCTGCAACTAGAGAAATATCTGATGTTCACACTTTCTTTCAGAACTTGATTTTTATTGTTAACATTGTCAGTGCTTCTTGCAAGCATAATGATGAATTACGAGCTTTTTAAGCAGCTATAATTGAACACTTAGTTGATATTGGTAAGATTGAAACGGGTAAAGGAGTTAATCAAGTAGGTGATTTGCAACGACCTGGAGAAAGCAGATGGAGTTCACACTTCAAATCAATTTGCAATTTGATAAAAATATATGGGGCAACTTGCTTGATTCTTGAAAACATCGTTTTGGATGGATCTACTTATTCTCAACTTGGTGATGCAGCTTTTTCATTTAAGTTGCTAAATTTTGCATTCCTCTTGCATATAATGAAGAATGTTATTGAAATTACTTATGTGATTTGCCAAGCTTTGCAACAAAAATCTCAAGACATTTTAAATGTTATGCATTTGGTGACTACCACAAAGACTTTAATTCAGAAGTTAAGAGATGATGGCTGGGAAACTCTTTTAGAAGAAGTGACATTATTTTGTAAGCATTAAGACATTGAAGTTCCTGATATGGATGCTTGTTTTTCTAGTATGGGACGTCTCGCCGTAAAACAAAATTAATAACAATTCAGCATCACTATCGAGTTGATATATTTATAGCTATCATTGATCAATGTTGCAAGAGTTAAATAATAGATTCAATGAGTAGGCGATCGAGCTTCTTAAGTTGAGCACAACTTTAGGTCCTAAAAATAACTATAAATTATTCAGTGTTGAAGATATATGCTTACTTGTTGACAAGTTCAATCCTGAAGACTTTTCTGACCAAGAAAAAACTCATTTGAGATTTCTGTTGTAGCATTATGAGCTTGATGTACCTAATCATCCAAAGTTAAATAATATGTCATCGATTGCTGAATTATGTCAAGGATTGGTTGAAATAGAAAAATCAACAATTTATCTACTCCTTGATAGGTTGATTCGGCTTATTTTGACTCTTCCTGTTTCGACAGCAACTATTGAACGAGCTTTTTCAGTGATAAAGATTGTTAAAACAAGACTTCTCAATCGGATGGAGGATGATTTTCTTGCAAATTATTTGACTGTCTATATAGAAAAAGAAATTGCTGAAAGATTCGCAATTGATATGATAATCGATGATTTCTACTCCATGAAAGAATGACGAGCACAATTAAAATAACTATGTAAGAATCATTCTTTATTATTTTTTACTTTGTTTCAAAGTTTTATCAAACATAAATAATAAATCGCTTTAGCTAATGTTTCTTATATATTTTATATGTTTATATTTGATAGGTACAAAGACCAACAAAATTAAAGCGATGAATACATTATGAAGATGAAATTAACTTTATAGCTATGACTTAATTTGGTATTGCTTTTAATTTGGTATTGCTTTAAACCTCTTATCTTATACAAAGATTGTCATATATTTATAGTTACTTCTTTGAATAAAACTAAATCATGCAGGTTTTTTTTTTAAAAAAAATTTACAATTCATGTACAATAATATAAAAAAAAAATATATATCTTTTTATATTATCCCCCCCCCCAAAAATCAACTAATCTCAGCTCTGTCCTTGTCCACATACCTAATGAATTGATGAATTGATTACTTGGACGTAGCGGAGTGCGTGTGTTCAGGATTATTGGACATTGTGGATTGGACTGTTTTTATTTGCAAATTTTATCTTTTATTTGGTTCGCGTGCCATGTTTATTATGCAAATGAAAACATTGTATAAAAACTTTATTTTAATATTTTATTAGTGAATATTTTCACTTGAAATGATCTGCTAAACAATTTTGTTTATACCAGTCTTATTTAATTAATTTAAAATAAAATAACATAAATATCTTAATTGGATTTTACATAACTTAATTAAACTTTAACTTAGAATCAAGATACTTTGAGTCATGAATCAAGTAAATTAACTCATGGGTTAATAGATCAACCAGAGTTTTGATATTTTTTTTTAATTTAAAAACCCTCTGAAATAACATTTTAATTATAAATAAATAAAATCATTTTTTTCTGACCTAACTCAAGCTAGTCAGCAGTTTGAGATCTTATAACTAAACCTTCGAGTTACAAATTATTAGATATTTTTATTTATTATATCATCACTATATAACTAAACTGATTATCCCGTAATTATACTAGTAAGTAATTACTAACAATACTATGCAATTACGACTGAAGCACCTTGTCTCTTTGAAAGAAAAATAACATTCCTTGTCTCCTTAAAATAAAAATATATAATTATTCACTTACTGTTAGTGGAATCATACAAAATTATCTAATGTTCTTAAGATGTAGCTAATTGCTTTACAATTACGACAATCAAGTATAATCCATAACCCTGACCAAAAGAGAGGAAGACGTCCTCACTAGCTTCTAGTCATCGCGAAGCAAAAGGCAGGGGGGCAAGGCAGGCGTCTGCTATTTTGTCATCTGAAAAAAGGCTGTTAAATTTTGCAGGGCAACAGTTGATCGTAGAGTTCTATTAGCTGCTACAGACAACAAGAAGAGCATTGTGGTAGTAAGACACAGTTGTAACAGATGGCTTTAAAGGCCGCAGAAGGCAAGAGGAACATACTGTCTATTATTGATTTCTTCATTCAAACACTGGTACTACAAGCATTGTGGTGGAGGTGGGGAAATACACAACACCAGCAGAAAAACACTTTACAGGTCTATTGACCCCCCCAAAAAAAAGAAAAGAAAGAAAGAAAACAAGAAAACATACAATTGATTCTTGATCACTGAAACACTTCTCTTCCTTGATATATCAAATACAGAAATCTGCTCCCGGGGTCTCCCCGCACCTTCATCACTTGCGACAATCCTATTTTTCATGGAAACATGGCACCATACTGATAGCCCTTTATTTTCAAAGAATGTAAAACCTGTTTCAACCTTAAATAAACAAACCCGACCTGGGGGAAGGACATCCTTCAAGGTCAAGAATGCAATCACAAAAATCTAGGCCACTCTCTTTGGATCACGTGCTGCTGCAACATGGTCCTACAATGCATACAAGATGCATATTATTGTCGATGCAGCAACCTTGAAATACTTTTTGAATATGCTAATTCATCGTTTGTGACACCAGCAAACAAATTCACAATTGCACCGCAAGGGATCAAATTTCAAGAAAGGACTTTTCAGGACAGGAAAGCCCATGATGCATCATAAAGCCTATACCTAGGGCAGAGAAACTGAACTGGTGTTCATCTCCAAACAAATAGGTTGGAAAAAAGAAAGAAAAAATTGGATTGGTTTTCCAGCAAGAAGGACAGGGGAAATAATAGAAAGTACATGATAACTGCATCACCATGGTCAGTTTGTAAAAGTCTTCACGGATGTTGAAAATTTAAAAACCATAAAATAGACCATGCAATCCTGCTGAAAGCAGAAAATATCACATTGAAGCTATAAAGAAAAATTCTCTGAGAACCTTGAAACTGATGAGCGAGAAGGTGGCATCCATGCAAACCTTGAAACTGACCACAGTACCAGAGAAAAGAATAAACTGACCACAATATCAGGGATGGATGTGGGGTAGACACTTGGATTATCATATAACCTTGTAAAGCATTTTGAGGCCAATCATACACCATGTTCTTAAGATGACTACTGAAACTAATTCAAAAAATCTTAAATAACCAACACAAAAGAATAAAAAAGCAATAGTCTTCCACAACCACTTCAACTAATAACATGGAGAACCACATGATTTATAAAAATAAAGGAAATTTAAATAAAGCACTACCAAAGATCAAGTGCAGAACTCAAACTTACTGAGATAAAATCAAATGCTCTGGTATCTTCTTTTTTAGAGCTGTTCATAGTTGAAGTAGGAGCCTGATTTGGGAAGTTCGATTGAAATATATCAGGAAGCGCAGAAGAATATCCACCTCCATCAGTCCCCGAAGCATGACTAACACCAGCATTTTGCACATTTAGGTTACTTAGATGTTGAATGTTGGACATTGTTGCAAGAAATTGCTGTTGTGCAAGAAAATTCCCCATGGCAGCATAATTTATCGGCTGAGAATGAAAAGCTGGGTTCAACATCATGCCAGGATGCATATTATATGGCACGGTACCGGAAGGATGTAGTGGGTTTACATTTATCCCAGTCGCTGACAAGCCAAGCGAGCCATTCAATGCATCATTTGTGACCTGATGGCTTGGATTACTGGTTAAATCCGAGAAGAGACTTTCTGAGAACACTGCCGGAGAGGTTACTTGCAGCTTTGAGACATTATCATTAATGGACATGCCCGCCATTAAGTCACTGACGCCTGTTTCACTATTTTCTTGCCCCTCCAAAAAATCAGAATTTGACCCAAAGATATCAAATAGCTCAGGTCCATTTTTATTGGCAGGCATATGGTTCTCATCAGCACCTGGTTTATCATCAAAAGTCATCCCGGAAAAGAGATCATCCCCATGCTCCCTACCCTCACTAGTGTGAAATGAAACATCTGCAAAGGGATCTTCATTTTTCTGCTCCTCCCCGGTACTGTCACCCGTGCCAACACCATCTCCAAATAGATCATCAATCAAAGGGGTTGTTGATGTCATAGGGTTCACTATATGTTGTTCACTTTGCTTCTTTATAGAATCATCTGTCTCAAAGAAATCATCTGAATCTCCAGTGTCCATTAAGTCAGGCATCTGGACATGAGCTGTCTCAGCCTTTACTGAATTACCTACCATGCTACCAAGTGGTTCCCCACCCAAAAGGCTTAGCACCTGTCCAACAAAGCCATAATATCAGCAATCAAATGCAGCCCCTTGAACTCAGAAATGAATCTCTATTTCACATCCAGTTTCTCTCATCACAACAGCAGTATGAGTTCATAAAAGAAGTAAATTCTTAGCCTATCTAATAAAACAAAACTTGAGCTGATGATATAGAGGCGGAGCAAAAATGGCCGAACAACTAAGATTTGTGTAACCTTACCAGAATCGTTACGTGAAATACATCAAAGTAAAGGATTTTTACCAACAAAAAGGAATACCGAGTATAATTAAACTAAAAGTGGGCATACTTGATTTTCTCCTAAAAAAGAACACCATCCTCAACTAGTCATTCCTGAAGGAAGTTGAATATGAACTTTATATGAAGGAAATCCTCATTGTTAACATCTAATACCTCTCAATCATCAAAGGTATCAAATTCTTTATTACTTGCAATTTAGTCATCATGTCTTTATTACTTGGAATTTAGTCACCATGTCAAGACCTTGTCACAATTACAGCAATTTATAAGACCATCAACAGAACTATGTATCATCTAGATACCTCATTCTATCCTCCATTAATCATGGTTAACCTCCCTGCCTGAAGCAGAAATGAAAAGCAAAACAGCCAGAATTCAAAAACACTTACAAAAGATAAATTACCTTGTTAGCCTTTTCCCTGAGAGAGTTTTGGGGAGATTCAGAACATCTCACAACAGAATCTTTATTTTCGCTAAAATAGGAATATACAATTGAAAATTGTTCATCATCCTTTCTCCTCAGAATTGACTCAAGTAGGCACACAGCTTTCATGCGAGCCTGAAAAACAAAAATTCCCGGGAAGTTTTTTTTTATCAGAAAGAGATGCATTATAAGAAAATAAGCAGTTCATTAAAAACTCTCCAAGAAACAAAATTAATAAATACTGCAAAACAAATTGTACGCAAAGACAATCAAGAAATAAATAGAAACTTTAACCACTATAAAACAAACGACAATTTTAAGCCATAAGGAAAAAGGAGTTCATGTATGTGCGCTGGTGGTGTTTGGGAAAGAGTAATATCATTTCACATCATTAAAAATAGGCAAACATAAGAAATCATGCCTGCCACACAGGAGATTGAAGCTTGGATTCAAGGGCATGACTTAGAACCAATACATTCAACTTTGCTGCCTCCTCTAGAAAAGCTTGAATGGCATCACGGGTAGGTTGTAGCCGCACACCACCAGCTGTCACTATGGTCTCTAACAACTTCTCCTCGCGAGTCTTACTCTCTGTAAAGCGTGAGCTGGAGTCCTTTTTTGTTTCTGCATTCATTACTCTCGAGTCCTGGCCCCAAGGTCCCGTGGCCACATTCTTAGAAACTCCAAAACTACCCTGAGCTTCATTGTTCAACTGAACTGGTTGATATCTATCCGAGGAGTCATTTTCTATGGTCAATGACCGATGAAGATTTGGGCTCTTGTAGCTCCCATTATCATTCTTTCTTAACGAATGACTTTGTGTTAGGCTAGTAATTCCATGCTTGATAGACGCACTACCAAGACCAACTACCTCGGTAAGGAACGATTTTTTATCTTCATATGGCATATCAAAATTCGTATTCCCAAAACCTTGTATTCGTTTGTTAAGATTTTCAGCAGGAGCAGCTGGCTTACCATTCTCCTCGGAAAAAATAGCAGAGATAGTCTCATGAGCTGTATCCCTCACTGCTTTGTTAAGGGCATCCCCCTTCAATGAATCCATCTGACCCTTGTAATGAAACAACTGACGCACAGCAGCAGAATGTCTTTGCATTTCCCTTCTGAACTCTCCACCAGACTTTCCCACAGCATATTTTATCAATCTCAATGCCTGCACACAATTCAACCAAAAAAAAAGGAGCGAGTTTACGAAATTAATCTTAAATGGCTCATTAAATAACAAAATGAAGATCTGAGAAGAGAAGAGAAGGGAGTGCCTTTTGTTTAACAACGGGACTCTTGTGGTCGAGCCTCTTGAGTATAAAGTCGGAGACCTCTTTGACAATAGTAACATGAGAAGACCTCAAGAGCTCACAAATCTCTTCCAATTTGTAAACAGGAGTGACTTTGTCTTCATCAGATGTTGCTCCATCGATCATCCTCGATCTCCAGTACGATTCCACCGCTCTCCTGCTCGAATCCATCTCTCCTCGAAACCCTAAATCTACTTGAATTACAAAGAAATCGAGGATCGGAGATCGAATTCGCGAATTTAGGATTGAGAAATGGACGTGATTAATATATTGAAGTTAATTAGGGTTTTCCTTTTTTAGAGAGAGAGAGAGAGAGAGAGCTCTGGATCGCAGGGCGGGGGGTCGAAATGTGTAGGGAGAAAAGAAGAAGCTGGTAAAGGTTCTTCAATAAAAAACAAAAGCCCGAGTCAGATAAGTAGGGGTGACTCGCCGACGTGTTTGCTTAATTTTGGTTGGTCCTGTGCAGGTGACACGAATATTATAGTGGTTTGGGCTGCGCCACCTGCGTAGATTTTTTTTTTTTAATTATTGTTGGTGCTTTTATTTTTACATATTTTCTTTCTTTTTTATATATTTTTTGGACTTATTCTGTTTTGTTCAGGTTTTAAAAGCCCAAGGCACAAAAACTTACAGTAATTTTTTTTTTAATCGAGGAAGATGGGATTTTTTTTTTAATTAGATTTGAGAGGAAAGACTTTTCTTTCACGAAAAGTAAACAAATTTAATTTTTAATAAGATACTTTTCAACGAATGTCTCCTGAAACTTAGCCTGACCGGCTAGTCACTGAGGATCCCGGTTGATTCAGAGTTAAAATCAAACTGGAGTGAAAAAAATAGAAAAAAAAAATTAGGTTTGACCCGACTGACTCGGTGGGTTAATCCAACAATTCGGTTAACCCAGCAAGACTCGGTCAAAACCTAATTACAATTCGTTGATATTTTTTTTTACTAAAACAACATCATTTTAATTTTAAAAAAAAATAACCCAAACAATCTGATAACCTAATCAAAACCTAATAATCCCATTAAAATTCAAGAACTCAAATCTTAAACCAACACAAGGCCACATCTAAAAAACTATGGTATCGTTCATTGAAATTTTCCAAACGTGATATAATTTGGACAGAATTAATTTGTCTTTTACTTATTAAAATTGAATTGATGGGTAATTTACCTTTTTAATTTTAAAGGAGGCTAGTGATAAGTTACTTCTATCAAATATTATTTAATTGAAATAATGTATTTTATTTTTTAATTTAACTTTTCAATAATAAAAAAAAATTATTTAACTTCATTTTTAATATTAAATTGTTTTGGGAAGGGTGCTCTATTTTTTTATATTAAATACCAAACTTGTAGATTTATATTTTTTAAAATTTTAATCATTATCATTATATTTTTTAAAAGTGAGATTTCATAACTTTTTTTTATTTTTTTATAAATTTATCTTAATTTCATGATTTAGGTTATAAGTTTAACAAGTTAACTTTAATTGACTTGATTTATTTTTTTTTTTGTTTTTTTTCTAATTGATTTCATCATTTAACAATGAATTTGTAGAAAATTAGTCTTCATAAATGTTTTTCAATTTTTTTTCTATAAAATTATTTGGATCCTATGATCCGGATCACGGGTTTAGTAAATTGACTCTATTTATTTTTTGGGTCTTTCTTTACTTGAGTAATTTTTTAATTGAGCTTCATTTTTTTTTTCATAAGATTATCTTGATCTTATGACCTATGTCACAGATTTGAGAGGTTGACGCAAGTTGACTTGGTTCATTTTTTTTTCTTTTTTAATAAATTATATTCTTAAAAAATTACCCTCCAACAACTCAACCTTCTTTTTTTATTTATATTTTTTTTAATTTTATATTTCAATATGAGGTTGTTTATGAATTTTTTTCTCAAATTCAACCTTCAACATTAATTTTTTTTTTGAAATAGAGTTTTTTAATTTTTTTATTTGTTTTTTTTTTATAAAGTTACCTTAGTCTCATGATCCATGTCGTGAGTTTAACAAATTACTCTAGGTTAACTTGGGTTAATTTTTTTATTCTTTTTTAATTGATTTTTTTTATTTTATTCTTTAATATTGAGCTGGTTGGGAATTGAACTTCATAATTATTATTTTATTTGCTTTCTATAGAGTTATCTTGATTTGATGATCGGGGTTATAGGTTTAGTTGGTTAACCAAGGTTGACTTATGTAGTTTTTTTATTTTTATTTTTAGTTTAATTTTTATCCTTTAACATTGGGTTGATTAGAAATTGACTTTCACAATTTATTTTAATTTGTTTTGTACAAAGTTATCATGATCTCATAACCTGAGTCGTAGACTTGACAGATTAATCTAGAATTGATCTAATATATCATCTTTATATTTTAAAAAATATATCATCCAATATGTTAACGTATTAATATTTTAAAAAAGATATCTAATATGTGCCATATTTTGAATTTATTATTAAAAACATTTATTAGAATACATGTTAGCAATGCTTGAATATTTATTTTATATTATAAGAAAAAAAATCATAACACGACAGGTAACGTTAAAGGTACACTCATTCATTAATTCATCATAAATGAGTCTATTTTATCAAATGTTAATAATCTCAGGATTACATAGTATTAGAAGGGGAAAACAACTAAGAGGCATCATCACAATATTGTGATCCAAGACACAAAATAATGTGGATTAGAATATTAAAATAATGTTTCTGTCTTTTTTTAAATAAATAAAAAAACCAACAAAGCTTATTATTGGAGTAAAATTGTGTTTTTCTGGAGATCAATTGGATATTATCAAATTAATTATGGATAAATTGGTTTGTACACTTTTTTTTCACACAAAAAAGACTTTGATACACTTAAAAGTAGGAAAAAAAATATAGCTTTTTTCCAAGAGTTTTTCTATTTTTTTTCAATATTCTTTGCATAATAAAATTACATTAATCCCCTTAAAAGAAAAAAAAACATTTATTGAACTTGCAAAGAGGGGCTTTTTTTATCTTTTTATTTTTTCAACATAATGAAATAATAAAATTAACCTTAAAATAAAAAAAAATCTAAGGCTAGTGTCAAAAGGTGTTTTCATCATTTCTTATGATTTTTTCCGTAATATCCAGGTTCACTTAGGTGTTGTTTGTTAATTTAAAAATATAAATATTATTAAAAATAAAAAAATTTGTTGACATGCATGAGGTCATCTAATCATTAATTGTCATCTTCTACAGTGGCATTGGAATCATCAAAGTGGCCCATTCATGATCTAGCAATGCATGTGGTCAACACACCTCTAATTTGTTGACCTTTAGGTCATATATATATATATATATATATATATATATGAAAGTTGAAAACTTAGTTCAGAATAAACTTTAAACTTGTTTTATACGAAAAATACATTAATAAGCATGCATAAAGTCCAAGAAGAAAGTAAAATAATGACCTAGTTTAAATACTTATTTGAGTGCTCAAAATGTAAATCTTTATATCTTACTTGATAGCACAAATTAAAATGAATGCATATACTTCACTTTTCATGTATTTAAAAGGATTGATAAAAGGGTTCTAAAACATCACTCAAGATTAAAACTAACAAATTTGAAATTCTACATGAACCGATCAACCGTTTGGTGATACCAAATGAACCAGCAGACCGCTTGTTCATCCATAATGAACACCTAAAAATTATACAGAAATCGGTCGATCGATTAACTTGACCAATCTAAACCAATCGACTGTTTTGATCGTCAGTGGGTCTATAACAACTAATTTTTGCTAGAAACATTTAAATAGCTTCTTTAATTGTAAAATTAAGAAGATAATCCAAACATATATCATAAACAAATTATTTTAAGAGCAAAAACACTTCAAAATTATCAATCCTTAATCATACTCATACTTATACATTAAAACCTATATAATCTTCCATAAGAGTATATATTCTCATTCTCACAACAATTAAACACTTTTTAATCAATTAAATGCTATCTGGTAAGATATAGTGATACTTATATTTTTAATTGTAAAATCCACTGATTGAGAGAGCAATTCGGGGACAAAATTACAATTGGAAACCCTTGAGAAAAACTTTTGATATTGATGAGGTATTGTCACCAAGAAAAAATCTTGAAGAGTGAATATTTTCAAGTGGTGTGAAAAAAGTTTGGTGTGGATTCATCAAATAACAATTGTATCATTTGATTTGGACTAGTGAAAAATATAATTCTCAAGTACAGTTTGGTATTTAAGGTGTAGATGTAGATTTACTGAATCACGTTAAAAACTAAGTTTTCAATTTATCTCTCTTCTATTGTATTTTAAACACTATAATTATATTATTAGTTATTATGTTTAATTAAATTAAATTACATTGTTTGTTAATATTAGTGGGACATCTAATTCACTCCCCTTAGGTGTTATTGTTATCTTAATCCTAGAACAACACGGTTTGACGCTAATGACTTTTTATTATTATTATTTCTTCTTTTTCTCTTCTTGATTTTCACACCTGACCTTTTAAAATTTCAAGATTGCCCTATGATTGTTTTCTCCATCAAATTTAGTTCTTGTTATTTTGATTATTATTTATTTTTATATTAAATAAATTATCAAATTGAAATTTCTTTTTTAATTTCACCATCTTTTAATTTTTTTTATATGTCAAATTTGATTTCTATTCTTTTAATTACTATTTGTTTTATTAAAGATAATTTTAAAAGTTGAATTGTTTTTGCGATTTCATCGTTCATTTTTTTTCTATCAAATTTAATTTTCATTATTTTAATTGCTATTTTTTTTACTTGAGATTTTTTTTTTTAAAAATTGATATGTTTTTTAATTTCATCTTTCTACATTAAATTGTATGAGGATTGAGATTCTTGAATTAAGTTCATATTTAGGATTTCATATGTTACAAATTTGAGAAATTGTTGCATATTTAAGAGATTTCCCTGCGTTTGCTTTTTCTTTTTCTTTTTTAATCTTTTTTTTTCAATTTTATCGTTTCACATTTATTTAATTAAAGATTAAGCTTGATTATTTTTGTTTTAATTTTATTTCTATTAAATTTTTCATTTATTCTGAAAATGACTTGGGTTATCTCACCCGTTAACATCATGATGTTTACTAATTAAGCTTTATAATTTTATTTAATTTATTTTTTATGAGATTACCCTAGCATCACAATTAAATCATATGTTTTGCATGTTGAACTGGGTGGAATCAAGTTGAGTTATTATAACCTTTTTTGGATTATATTTTATCTTTTTAATTTTATTATTTAATATTTTCTTTACTGTAAATTGAGCTTTGATTTTTTTTTTCTCATTTTACTTTTTATAAATTTTATCATGTTCTCATTTATTTTTTTTTCTTCGTTATTAATTAAAATCTTTTGAAATTCAAATTATTTTTTTAAAAAAAAAATTCATCCTTTAATATTTCATTTATTGAAAACTAATCTTTATGTATTTTTTTATTTATTTTCTATGAAGTTTTTTCAATCTTATACTCATGATCACAAATTAGCAAATTAACATTGATTTGACTTGGATTTTTTAAAAATAATAATAATAATTTTTTTTATTGTATCCTATTTTTATTTTTACAATAACATCCTAATCTTAAATGGGCATGAGTCGGTTTTTTTTAATTTTTTTTATTATGAGTTTTTTTTTTTGCTTTATTTATCGTTGTATTTTTTTTATTCATTCTATTAAATCAATTAAGTTTATTAAAATTAATTAAATCAACGACCAAAGTATAGGGTTTTTTTTTTTTTTTTTTAAATCAATTATATTGGCACAGCATAAAACCGGCCACCCATCTAGTTTTATCTGAATGCGTGCATCAAGGAAACCCTCAAGTAAACGCTTCGCAAACTAGTATCACAATTCTTCAAAAGAGGGAAATAAACAAAAGAAAATCATACTCCTAATGAAAGGGAAAAAGACAGTAAATTATTAAAGAAAAGGACCTGGCCAAGATCATGATACAAATCCAATAAGATACCTAATTAGCAACCGCACTTGCAGCATCTACAACATCATCTGATTCATCCACTACCATCTCATTTCTAAAGAGCATTTTAAGGTATGGAAGCACTCTAGGAAGCACAGGTAAATCTGCTATGTTTACACTCATCATATCAAAAGCAATGCATGTTTTATGCATGTGTGTCTCATCAAATACAGGAATTTTTGGATATCTTTGGCTGAAGTGGGTGAGGATGATGCGGTATGCACCAGCTGAGTTTCCCACTTCTATGGCTTCCTCTGTTGTGCTGTGGTTTCTGGCTATAGCTTCCTCCACCAATGCATCCTCGAAAGTTGCCTGCATTATTATTATAGAACTAGCGGGGTCAATATGAATAAGTATTGGTGAGCTCAACACACTGCCAAGCTGCATAAGCAGCTAGGGCTGTAATGCAACTCTGTAATATGATTACATGGAAAGTATGTGAGCTCAACACACTGTCAAAAACTGACCAAGCACCTAGGGCTTTAGAGTAACTCTGTAATACAATTACATGGAAAGTATGTGTACAAAAATCATCCTCTGCCATAATTTGTTAATAGTTTCTAAAACCTTTGTGCAGTCAAATTTACAATATTCATGCCCATTCTTTTTCCTATTTTAATAATTCAATACTTCATCAAGTTGCTAATTGCCAATTATTTGATCACCTTTATCAAACCAACAGTGTTCTGAAAGATTTAGAATTCTCAACAAAAAAAAATGATATATTAATCAAATACAAAAGAATCTGATAACTTGCCTCGTGTATGAGAATGGTTGCTCCACGAGATGCTTCTACCAGTTCTGGACAAGGCCTGGTATCACCTGAGTACACCATCTTCCAACCTGGTATCACTTTTCCAACAGTGTTGATTCTCTCCGCTGCCTTCAAGGCAATACCAAATGCCTGAGGGCAGTGAACAACAGGAAAACTAATCAAAGCCTCCAGCCCTGCTTCACTGAGCACCTCCTTCAATCTCTTTAGACTTGGAAAAACCATGCCATTATCAACTGGACTGCCAGGTCTCTTCCAATAACTCTGCATACGGTTTCCTCTGGCAAACAAATTTGACTCAGTATTTAGAGTAGGATTTTTCATCTCTGCAAAATTATTTGGACTTCCTAGGGTCATGTCATCCTTTTTTGATTCGCTATCATCCTCAAAAGCAACCCATGAAGCTTCAGTGGTGCTCCTACAATCAATGAACTGCATATCCAGGTCTTCTAGTCTTTGATATGCATCTAGAAATTTCTTGAGCTGCCAAGGCCCCACAACAAGTACAGGTTCATGGGTCATGCCTTTTAACAAGTCACGTCGCAGAGCAAGTATTCTTGCTAATCCAGTATGGTGATCTGCATGAATATGAGAAATCCAAATGCATCTTAAATTTCTCACGGCATTATCAGCACCCTCCACACCATACCTGTTGTCAGAGTACACCAATCACAATAATTTAAAATATGAAGAAAATAACTTTCTTGCAATAAAGCAACATTTAATCATAAATTTTTACAGTGTTACCTTCTTTTTAGTTGACCCAGGGTTCCTTCCCCGCAATCTAGGAGCAAACTTCCTTTGGAGAAGAGATTAATATAGATAGAAGTAACATTTCGGTATTTAGAAGGCTGAGATGATCCCGTCCCCAACAGGACCACCTCCAGGTCATCTCTCCTTATATTTTCCAAGCAACTAGGAAGAGTATTCTCTTCCAACCATGGCTCTTCGGTAAAGACCTTATTACCCTGGATAGCATTTATGTCTGCTTCCAATCCTCCAGGTCCACTCCAAAACTTGCGCACATGTTGGGCAGCATCCACAATCTCTGGAATCTCAGCGAGCAACTCATTGATAATTTCTGAAGGAGCCATCAAACTTGGAATATTAGATTTGTCGTAGCCAAGATGAGCATGAGGACGCAAAGTGAACTGTTCAGCATAGAGATGCGCAGCAACCATGTTATAAAAAGGAAGTGGCATCTAACTTAAGTAAGTGTAAATGTAGATATTAAAAAAAAAAAAATTTAAACATTCATCAACTCACCCAATTTATGGACTAGAAAATTGGACAATAACCAAAAGCATTTATCAAACATCATAGGTGTTATTTGAGATGGCTTGAGAAGACATATTCAGACAAAAAGGACAAAGTTCTTGACACACCACCAAATCATCTAGGATCACAAGTAAAAATAGAGGGGCAGTCAATATAGCCTTCAACTAGTTTACAGGCTCATAATATGCTGCGAGTCGGATCAGAACATTTTTTGAACATGAAAAAAATATCCAATCCACAATGAACTATCTAGCTTTGTTATTAAACTTGACCTAATAAGTTAACCTTGAAACCTCTCAATTTAACTTCATGCCTAACCCGAGTTTAAAATTAACTCATGGAGGAGTTGCCTCGATGTAACCCAATCGACTTGACAAGTTCAAAAGCAACCTGAATTATCATTAAAAATGTGGTTTGACTTCAAAGAACATTTTAAGATGATATCTTTTTTATTGACTCTAGCTTCTCGTCTTAACATACCATACCGGCAATCCAGATCATGAATTCCACTAGGTTTTACAACTTATATTTTTTTTTAATTAATTTTTACTGATGATATGATAACAAAAATAAATACTCACAAAATTAAGCATTAATCAAATACCATGATGTTTGTTTGACACTACGATAACCTCATAAAAGCAAACTAAGACAAATTATGAAAACCAATTTCAAATTAACAAAATATTAAAGGATGAAATTGAAAAAATCAAGAGAAAAAAAAGAGTAAAGATGGAATTATAAAATAGGAAAAGGAAAAAAAAAAGGGCTAACTCCAATGTTCACCCATTCTTTTAGTTTTTTAGCTAGTTTACTGAGAAGCGTTGTGCTGTGGGTTGGACCAAAAAAAAATTTAACATAAAAAATGTAAATGCCATAGGAAACTTTTTGACATTGTTATTAAATCTTGCTCAATGAGTCAACTTTGAAACCTCCAAACCTGACTCCTTGCTTAGTCCGAGTTTCAATTAAATAGTGGAAGTTGCCTTGGCGTGACCCTGTCAATTTAACAGATTCAAAAATAACTTATGGCTGGTAAAAAGTGATTTTGCTTTTAAAAAAAATCAAGATGGCATCTTTTTTTTTTAATATTGAGATGACGACATATTGGATCAGATCGACCTGACTTTACAACTTCATCCACCAAACTCGTGAACCGAATCATGGACTCCACTAGGTTTACTAACTCTATTTTTTACTTTTTTACTTAATTATATGGTAACAAAAATAGATGCTCACAAAATTGAAACACCAACTAAATGTCCAGGACATTATAAAAAAAAAAAAAAAAGCAACATGAAAAAAAAATGAAACTGAAAAGAAAGGAACCGTATTGGAAAAAAGAATAAAAAAGGAGGGGCACATGCTTCACTGTTCATGTATTTCACCCTAGTTTGTAGTATAATATAATTCTCAAAACATCATTTCCAAAGTAATTGCTTGGTTATAAAGTTTAAATCACTCAATCTAGTTGGACATGGAACACAAAAACTACATGAAACTTGGAATTGGATATGAAATGTGGTTTCTAATATAAAGTACAAACTCAAACTTTTACCACCGCATGGATTCAATGCACATGTTTGATGAAAATAACCAGAAAGCCTTTGCATTATGTTAGGAAGATGAAAAAGAAAGCTTTTTGATTTAGCAAACAGTGAATTGCATTCTCAAACATCAAATCAAAAGGCTTTTGCAAAATGAAAAGGTTGTTCTTACCTTAAGAAGATTCTCAGCTGATGTGTTTTCACACAACTTTGAGACACAACCCTGGCAAGTGGAAAGAAAACCATCAATTTAGTTGAAATAAAACATTTCCAAACAATAATCATCAACTACAAAGAATGTCTATACAAACCTCGCCTGAAAGAATTGAGTCTGGTCTTGAGTTTTTAAGATGTGTGAGCGACCAAAATCCAGGAGCTGGAAAGAACTGAGGACACAAGTAATTAAGTCGTGCTGCAATTCTTGCACTGGATTTTAGAATAGGAATTTCCACATTCTTCCTGAAAAGAGCAAGAATGCCCAAAAAGAACTGTTCAGTGCACAGACAGGGGACATCTTTCTTTGGAGGAACCAGTGACAAATCACTCACATTTCATGTCCTGCCATAATGTGCTGGGCTGAACCAAATTTCTTCATCCACTTCTGATAAGCAGGACTGCTTGTTACAGAAGCAGGACTTAGATGAATGATGCAATTCACAGTCTTACCACTTTGTGCTGGGTTACCTGAGAAATCCACATAGTAATTGTTGAGAGATTCCATAGATAACAATTCCTGCACATGAGATTCTGTAGGGCAGTCAACAAGTAATACAATGGGACCAGGAACAGAAGGGTCCATCACATCACTAGGATGAACCTGAAAAACAAAACAAAATATACATGTCAAAACATGGAGCAAGCAGAAGTATAGGAGCACGCAATAAATACACATGCCAAAACATGGATCAAGCAACACTATAGGTACTGTGACAGCAATTAGGCAGTCACAGTTTTTCTTTTCTTTTATCCTTGACTGAGGAACCCACCATTATACTTTGGAGGTCGGACATCACTGATCTTCCTGATTGCAATTCCCTATATTTCGGCCCAGGTTTCAGACCAAGTGCTTTAGCTTTTTCTGGGTCAAATTTGCCCATAATCTCTGGCAACTCACAAAGATATATCACAGACATATCTCCAGGCTTTAGAGCAGATCCTTGTGACTGGCTTGGTCGTAAGAGAATCGCTGATATTTTGACTATCTCATCATTAATAAGAACAATGGGGTCTATAAACTTATTTGCATCTACAAGACCAACATTATTGGAACCAAAGCTCTTTGTGTGAACCATGGCAGCATGGGGAATGAAAGACTTCATTGCATCAACCAAATACTTGAGATCTGATGGACCCCATATGTTAACCTTCACAAAAACATAAACTGCACTTTAAAATATAATAGACAATAAATTATGGGAAAGAAAGTCAATTTAATACTTACTGACATTCCTTCTTCTCCCATGCCAGCCAAAGTTAACAGCAAACCTGTTAGGAAACTTTAACACTTAGAATTTAGGTGTTGTAGCATTGGCGCATCATAAATGTCCAGCCAGATATCAGTAAAAATTGGTTCTTGAAGATACATCAAGATTTTATGCATTTTTTTAGTTATGAATTACATTCATAAGCATAATGAATTTGCAAGTACAATGTGGCAGCTGAGCTACAAAGGCACAAACCTGGAATTCCACCAGCTGTTTCTGAGCAGACACGAGAGAGAAATATGTGATCTATCTGAAAAAGATTAATAAATAAAAATATCATCAGACATAGAGAGAACATTCACCTATTGAACACAAATGAAACTCAGGAAGGCCATATTAACATGTGCTTATGAATGCCTGTGCATATATAAATAAACTCGTAAGCATCGAAATATCTTTTGAGCTATCGCATACCTTCGATAGTTTAATCTTATGCTCTGTGCAGAATCGTTGCAATCCCTGAAATAATAGTCACAGGATGAGTGAATAAATCCAATTCCTATGCATCAATCTCCTCACAAGAATCAAGGCTTAAAAAATATTTTACTTCCTCCATAAAATGAGATTATCATCTTAGAATTGCTTGAATGTTAAAGACGGACATTAGACAATGCTTTGCTGTTAGCTTTCCAAAGGTAGTGGTGAATTAAAACTAAAAGGTGAAGTTACTCTAAAGCTATGTTTATTGAAAGAATAGCATAACTGACATTTAAAACCAAAATGTCATTAGAGTTTTAGATCCAATACTCATTTGGAGTGAAGTGATTCCATTTTGGACTATCTAAAACATCTGATAGTTAAAGTCCACTGTCTCACTTGCTTAAATTCAGCTATTTGATGATTCAATGTATTGCAACTCCATACATAAACAATGAAACAATGGATAGTATGCATCCTAAGTTCCTATTTCAGTCCCTAAGATTTTTGACAAATAGAAAGGTGGCAAAAATCATAAGAGAAGAAAAAAAAAAAGGCAACCTTCAACAAAAGATCACAGTCTCATTGAGAACATGTTAGTGGCAAAAACATTAAGGAAATCCCATTGATAAACTCTTTAATCAGTGAAGTTCACAATAAGGATGCTCGTTTTCTCATTTGATTGCATGAAGTACCCACATGTTGCTAGTATGTTATTATAAAAATTACACAAAATACTCATTGATAGAATTATCAATATGAATTATTCAGTCAGGAAGAAAGGCCAGATAGATCCATCGCCTATGATGCTGACAGTCTCCAGTTCTAAACTCACTAATGATGAAAATATACAGCTAAGACATAACAACTTCCTTTTTCTAGTTATGTAGAGCTGAGACCAAGAATTCATCACCTGGAAGAACAGGCGAGTTAGTTTCGTATAGCAGTTCAACAAAATATATCATAGTACAGGGATAACAGTTAGCTAGAAAACAAGGTTTTACCAGATAAAAGCAAATTGGACCTAGGATTTACAACCAATCCTAAACTATCTAAATCCCGTAGGAAGCGAAACAATCCTGACCATGGGGACTATTCTTCTTCAATAACGACAATTTGATCACACATTAACAAATAAAAGAAGTCAATCCGGTTTGTAAAAACAAATTGATACTTAAAACATGAAAAAAAAGAAGTTTCTGACATTACTGCAGCAATGGAATTACCTCTCCAGCATTAAAAATAAACCTTTGCTTGTCAAAGAAGAGCAGGACAGAAGGTGAAGTATCCTGCGTGTCCATTCCAGTCCCAAGAATCTGGAAAATGGAAGAACATCCTCCATAAATAAAGTAATTCAAACTAAAATATATCCATGAAACTGAAATAAAGACTCCCTGTCTTTACTTAAATTCTTCAATGAAACAAGAAAGCCCCACAAACCAAAAAGAGTTACCTGCACATAAGAAATAGTATTGATAGGATTGAGCTTTCTGACTTTCAACTGTAAATTCCTTTTAGGATTATCTCTACCCTCAGCCCTTTTTTTATTAAACCCAAAATTCTCCTTGCCACTCTCGTCCATTGACTGCCCTTTGTCTCTGTCTCTGGTCTCTCTAGACGTAGTTTTGCTTCTGCTTCTGAAATTAAGAGACAGGTGGTTTGGCGTGGTACGGTGTCGTCGTTTTGGATAAGGAGAAGAAGAAGAGAGGATGGTGAGTAGAGAATAAGGTCTGTGTTTAGAAGAGAAGGGGAAACGGAGAGTGGGATTTAGAGGGGAGAGGAGGAGGCGCAGATTTGAGATGTGGGACATTTATATTTTCTGTGTTTTTGTAGGGCTACTATTATAAAGGGAGGGAGATTTGGTGAAGGGTTTTAGTTTTAGTTTAGAGCAAGGAGGAGGGAGTTTCGAGGGTGTCTGCTTTTTCCCCGGGGGTGGGGGGGCAGCATTCTTATTCTTTCTCTACTTCCAGCGATATAAGTGAGTAAATCTTTGTTACAAAAATAATTTTGTTTTTATAATAAGATATATCCTATTTATAAAATATAAAAATAATATTTTACTTTTAATATTTATTATTAAAATTTAACTATTTTAAAAAAATTAATTACATATTATTTTTTTGACTCAATATTAATTGGTAAAATTAATAATATTGTAATAATTCTAATTATAAAATCTAAAAAAAACTTAATAGATCAGCTTGAGATCGAGTCACCCAAGATCTAGACTAATCCAATTTAAAAATAAAAATAGAGAAATGATAGATTATGATTAATCTAGTAAAAAACTTGGGGAAGAACTTGATCAACCTAGGGTAAAAACCAATCAAAACCTAAATAAAAAAAAACTTGTTGACTTTTTATTTTTTTGGATTTTATTTTGTCCAAAAACAATGTTGTTTTGATTTTAAAAAAAAAATATTAACACTTTTCTGCATGTTATCTAAACTTTATTCTAGGTCGATCCCTGGTCAGATTTTATAATTATAATAATTATTATTTTTATCCTTATATATTTAGTTAGGACAAATTTAAAATTAAATTTTTTTTTCTTACAAGGATATTTTAAGAACAAAAATAATAAATATTAGTTATGAAGACATGTCTCATTCCATAGTTATAAAAACCCTACTCGAAAATTAACTTGGAATAAGACCTGAGTCATTGGTCGGGAGAGTCAATCAGAGTTTAACAAGTTTTTTTTTTAATAATTGTTAGTGTTTTTTTTTTTTGCAACAGACCTCAAAACCATGGCTAAATTTGAAACTTGAGAACCTGTTTGAGAATGTAATCGTGGTTATTTTTTAAAGTATTTTTTACTTGAAAATTTATTAAAATTATATATTTTTATTTTTTTTTTAAAAAAATATTTTTAATATTAATGTATCAAAATGATATGAAAACATTAAAAATTATTAATTTAAAATAAAAAAATTTAAATTTTTTTAAAAATATTTTTGAAATGCAAAAATAATAATTTGAGATTTAATCCCATAAGAGATGAGAAATCTTTCGCTTCTAAAAATGGGATGATTCCATCTCGATGAATTGAGTTAGATCAATATCATGAATAAACATGATCATTTCTCTCCTTTTCTTTATGAGCCCATGTTCTGGTAATAGTCGCCCTTCATTAACCTCTCTGTTTCTTTTAGCTTTACTTCTTGTTTCAAGTGGTAATGAATGTAATTTCTCATAAATCTAATTCTTGTGCTCTCTGGTAGAACAACTTTAAAGTTGTAAATCTCATCTCATGCAATCTTGACTATCTTCTCCATTTCTCACAATGGAATTTGGTTTTCATTATCAGTGTAACTTCTTTTCATGACACCACCATAGGTTAGAACCCTCTCACAAATTAAGATTTATGTGTTGTACTAGCATTAGTATCAAGTCGCTAACTTTGTTTTCTCACTTTCTTTAATTTTATTTTTTTTCCTTAAGAGGGGGTGTGTTTGTTACATAGGACAAGGAGGAGGTGAAATGATACAAGGAATTGATTTTATGGAGTCAAGAAGTGAAAAAGTGTTATGAAATACTTGTAGTCATTAATGATGAATATTACGATCAACGAGAAACTATAAAAATTATAAGATTTAATACAGTTCAGCAATGTGTATATATTCATAAAAACAAGGAGTTTTTATTTTTATTATGTCGAAATACAATTACATGATATGTATTTATAGTAGATCCTAAATCACCTAAAAAATTCTAGCCGCCCAAGGAATCTTAGTAGTTTAAAGAGTATCAATAATTTTTTTATAATATCCCTTTATTGTATTGTGAGGGCACTGCCCTGCATCTTTTAACTTATTTGTGGCAACAAAACAAAAATTAAATCATAAAAAGATAGATGATGTCATTATGCTATGTTTCACTTAATACGCTCCACTCTAGCATTTGTCTATAAGCCATAAACTACAACAATCTTCATCCTAGAGAATATCCACCTCTTGAGAGAAAAAGTAGGGAAAACCTCACCTGAAACAATAGGCTTAGATGTCTTTTATATAGCATTTAAAAACATTAATCAAGTTCAAGCAATGCTTAAACTTATTTGTAGTAACATGTTTTGTCAACATGTGTGTTGCATTCTTCAAGATGTGAGCTTTCTCCCACAACAGTTCACCAGAAGGAACCAATTCTTTAATCTTGTGAAACCTCATATCTATGTGCTTAGTACTTACATGATACACCTGGTTTTTTTGCTAAGTAAATGACACTCTAATTATCACAATGCAACTCAAATCCACTTTATATAAATAAAAATGTTTATTTTTATTATTATTTTTTCTTCTTAAAGTAAAAGAAAAAAAAATTACACACTATTGGGTTAAATCTACTCCGATTTTTTTTTTGTATTTTTGTTTTTGTTCCTTTAACTAAATATATTTTTATGTTCTTATTGTATTTATTTTTTTCGTTTCGAGATAGTAACCAAATGTTACTTTAAAATTTAGATATAAAAAAAGTTTGTGCCTAAACTAAGACGATACTTGTAGTAAATTATATATTATTTGTATTAAATAGATTAAAGGAAAATTTGAAGTGAAAAACACAATTAAAGTAATAAATAAAGAAATTACAATTTTAAACTTCTTATTAATAACTTTGTAAAATATTATCAACTACGATAATATGGTTAAATATTTTATTTTTCAAATTATTTAAGAAGAAAAAAAAGGCAATTAGCAAATAAATAATAAAATTAAAATTTTTGTAAAGATAAAAAATAACAGGAGAAATTAATGATAATCTCATTAAGATGCACAAAAACCACACCTTCAAATAGGCTTAAGGAAGGTATGAAATAAATGCACGTGATTTTAGTAATATTAGATCTCTTAGTGTATAGATGGGTTTTTTTTTACCCCATTAAAGAGGTGGACTTAGTTTTCAGCTGATACAATTTTTCTTCGTAAAATAAAAAAATAAATATACGGTTCGATCTGCTTGCTATCTAAAAAACCGCTCCATGTGACCGACTATTGTCAAGTTGGTCCAACTTCCAACCCGATCACCCAATACTTCAATTTGGTTTAAAAATGATTATAAACTATATATTATTCATGGCGAAGGGCAACTAGCTGGAGTAGCTCAGTTGGTTAGAGCGTGTGGCTGTTAACCACAAGGTCGAAGGTTCAAGCCCTTCCTCTAGCGCTTTCATGCCCTTTTCTCTTTTTTTCCGAAGCATATCTAAATTCTAAAATCACTGTTGTTGTTCGAGAATAGAATAGAAATTATTTTTTATTTAAAAATATTTTTTTATTTTTAAAATTTATCTTTAATATCAACAAATTCAAAAATATAAAAAAAATTTAATTTTAAATCTAAAAATAAATTTATAATTTTTTTAAAAATAAACCATAATACTAAACAGTACCGAGTTTCCGAGACCAGCAGCAACAAAAGATGGGCTTGATTCTGGCCTATGATCAAACTTTTGTCTCCAATCATGTTGGAAGATAAGATAAATAAGAACCACCACACAACATCTGCTAAAACCCCTTCCCTTTCCCTTCATGCAAAATCATCTACCACCCTTCCAATCCTGAAACATCAACAGGAAGCATGGGCAGTCTCCACCTTAATTCCTATGGTTTAGCCCCTCTCCAAGCTCCCACCAACAAAAGCCTTAAACCCTCAAGACATACACTTAGTTTTAGCCCCTCTAGACTTAAAATCCGCGCCGTCAGCACTGTCCCGGAGAGTTCATCCGAGGCCAAGGAGCCAGAAGAACCACCTTGTGTCCATCTTGCATTTGTTCATGTAAGAAAGACGCATGCTTTACTAATATTAATCTTCGCAACTTGATATGCAAATCTCTGTGTGCTGTTCATGGTGTTGGCTGTTAACTTCAATGTGGCATCTTCTTTTGTCGTCGTTGCAGTCTGTGTTGCTCCCGGATGGAACCCCCGATGTGCATTTTCGCAATGCTCCTGGGGGCCAGAAACTTAGGGATATAATGATGGACACGAATATTGAGCTGTATGGACCGTATGTAAGTCGATTCATTCTTCTTCACTCTCTTAGGTATCCATGATCCATATCAGATGCGGTGCTCTTCAATGTCCTGATGTGATTTTCCCATATCAATTTTCCAGTCTCGAGCCTTGCTAAATTGTGGGGGAGGAGGTACCTGCGCAACATGCATGGTGGAGGTATATATCACTGATAGAGCATTTCCTTGAGGGATTAGTTAATCAAAATCGACTAAATTTTATATGTTTTTAGCTCCTTTTTTTCTCTTCTAATTTCCCCTTCTTTCACATCAAGTTAAAGCATTTTTTGTGAATCAACGAGGCCTATGGAGCATCCTTGATTCAAATGTCAGGATCTTATTGCTAGACTAGGCTTAAGAGGAAACTCCCCGCTTGGCTAACAATCTTTTCTCAACTCCTTGCCTGCTCTTAGGTTATAGAGGGGAAAGAGCTGCTTAGTCCTCGTACGGACAATGAGAAGGAGAAACTCAAGAAGGTATGCAAACTCAGTATAGCAGTAATGCTTTCAGGGATTGAATTATCATTTTGTTTGAATATTTATGAAATAGCTACACATGAATGCTTAAGATTTATGAAAATGGGTCTTGAGATTACGTGCTGTGATTGTGATTGGAATGATGCTTAAAAAATCCCTGACTTCTATGCCTATGTGTTCTTTGTAGAAACCGAAAAATTGGAGGCTTGCTTGTCAAACCACAGTTGGGAATCCAGATTCTAGAGGACTGGTCTGTGAAATTTCCTGGCAGTCTTCATGAGTAAATATTTACTTTGAATCGAGTTTTTTATTTCTGATTATTTCATTTCCTGCTCAATCTATGCAGGTTGTCATCCAACAATTGCCAGAATGGAAAGCTCATGAATGGAATTATGAAAAACTATTGTTTTCTGAAATGTTGTCGGAAATTCAATCTGATTAAAGGAAGGGAAAACCTCAATTTAGTATTCTAACTGTCTATTTATCTTCAATATAGTCCCCAAACAAAATATCTCTCTCAATTGAGTCCCTCGTGTATTAGAATCTCTCAATCCAGTCCCCTTGTCTAAAACCTTAACAATTCTTACTCATCCAGAACTTGATCGGTTCATAGGATGCACAAAGATGGGTAAGATTAGGAATGCAAGTCCATAAAAACTGCAAAAGCACAAGCCAGCTTGCACAAGAACATGACAAGACTCTTAAAAGTTGCTGCAAAGATGAATCCAAAATAAAAGGTATATGATAAGATAATTAAGAGATATTTATTTTTTAATTTTAAAAATATTTTTTTTTTAAAATTAATAAACAGACCAACTTATAAAAATAGCTAAGAAGATTCTTAAAAGTTACAAGGTTGCTGCAAAGATGAATCCAAAACAAAAGGCAAATAATTGGTCATGATAAGATAATTTAGAGATATTTGTTTTTTATTTTAAAAATAATTTTTTGAAAAATTAAACACAAACCAACTTATACAAATAGCTAAGAAGATTCTTAAAAGTTACAAGGTTGCTGTAAAGATGAATCCAAAACAAAAGGCAAACAACTGGTCATGATAAGACAATTCAGTAATATCTTTTTTTAAAAAATATATTTTTTATTTTTTTATTTTAAATTAATTTTTTTTTATATTTTTAAATTATTTTAATATAATAATATTAAAAATAATTTTTTAAAAATAAAAAAATATTATTTTAATATATTTTTAAATAAAAAATACTTTAAAAAACTGCAACTCAAACATTACGTCCAAAGAGACTTGGCTGCACACTCCATTCATTTTCATAAAAGAAAATGGTTTTTGACAACAAAGCTTTACAACAAGATAGACTTGATGAAATTGTATTTAAAAGAGAGAGAGAGAGAGCAAAGAAAAGAAAGAAGAGCATAATCTGCTACCCCTTTCTTTATTACAAAGACAAATGTGGCCAAGGGAAGTTATTAGAAGTCTCTGGACACAGGAGTATAATCAGTGATGAACACGTTTCCATAGATAAGTCCAGCAATCCCACCACCAATAAGAGGCCCAGCCCAGTAGATCCAGTTGTCATGGAAGTCACCACTAGCCACAGCTGGGCCAAAGGATCGGGCTGGGTTCATGGATCCACCAGAGAATGGGCCTGCAGCCAAGATGTTGGCACCCACAATGAAACCGATGGCTATGGGAGCAATGGTTCCGAGGGATCCCTTCTTGGGGTCAGCAGCAGTTGCATAGACAGTGTAAACCAAGGCAAATGTGATGATGACCTCCATGACGACTCCTTCAATGGCTCCTACTCCAGCTGCAACACTGTGGATGGGGACTGCCTGTTGAAACCAGGTAATCATATAGAGAGTCAAGCTTAAGGGAAAATTAATAAATTAAGCTCATTTCTCTTGAAAACATACTTCTTACCACATAAAAGGAGAAGAGTTTAGAAGAAAACAAATGCATGGAGATTTTCATTTATGTATTAGGAGGTCGTCCCAGTAGAGTGATTCAATAAATAATAAGATGCAAAATATATATCGATCTTAATTACCAAGCCTCCAGTGACAACTTTGAGAAGGTAGCATGCAACAATGGAGCCAAGGAGCTGGGCAATCCAGTAGAAGATGCCAGTGAGGATGGTGATTTGGCCACCAAGAGCCAGGCCAAAAGTGACAGCAGGGTTAACATGGCCACCGGAGATGTTGGCACCTACAGAAACTGCAACGAAGAGAGCAAATCCATGGCAAACCGCAATGGCTACTAGCCCAGCAGGATCAAGAGCTGCATCACCTGTCAGCTTATCTGCAAGAGTAAAAGTAAGATCCTTATAGTTAGTATTTAATTACTGTTTTATATATATATATATATCGATGCCTGTTAATGCTAGCACTGTATATTTAATCAAGAGGATATTCTTCAAGCTCAAGTAACATAAGCTACTGAATCTAGAACTCAAGCTTTTGCAAGTTAGGATCATAAGATATATGCTTTTGTGCTGTGGTTCGATAATATATATATATCCATGGTAAGAGAAGAAAAAGGGAAAGCTATGGCTGCAGTGATGAGTAAGGAGGGTGTGGAAAAGAGAATACTAACTGTAAGCCATGGCTGAACCAACACCAGCAAAGACAAAGAGCAAAGTTGAGATGAATTCAGCAAGATAGGCCTTAAAAGACCCTAAACTGAAAGAATCATCAAAGCGACCAAAGGCGATTCCAGCCATCTTTGAAACAATAGCTGCTAAAGGGGAGCTCTGGAGAATGGGAGAAGAACTGCTTAAGAAGACAAGGATGTATAGGGCAGCTAGTTCAATATATTTCAGATTGCACAAATGCCCTTTTCAGGACACCATATTTATATACACTTCAAAGCATCAGTATAAATAATAATATACTTATTGAAATTAAATAAATAAGTCGCAAGCTGCATCGCCATTATCATCATCATCATCATCATTATTATATATCCATCCACATCCAATGAAGTTTTTTCTTGCTGTCCTGACCGTCTTTAAACCCACTTTTTTCCTCATAGAAATGTCTGGATGCACATCAATGATTCCTCCACGTCACCAACCTTCATGATAGAGAGGGAAGTGGGTGAAGGGGGTCCATGCGTGAGAGGAACAGTGATAAACAAAAGGAGGTGATAAGGGCTTGACTTGCTTATGGCCACACACTGCACCGACCATCTATATATTTGATGCAAGATGGGATAGAAGCTCGGGGATTAATTTGAAAAATAGGTAGATATAGCATCACCCAACCAAAATATTCCACAATACTGACAGATTATTTTGTTTGTGTTTAAGCACTGATTTTGTTGGAAAAAAATTTACGACAGAATCATGAATGATAACCATTAGTCGAAAAATATGTTATCAGTAATTTTTATTCTGTCGTTAATATAATTATTAATAGATTTATAGATAAATAAAATACACTAAATAAAAATATTTTATCAATATCATTCTGTCCGTAATTTCATTAATGAATATGAAATATTAATGATAAAATAAACTGTTGATAATTCCATCAATAATTGAATTAATATTACAAATGGAATTAATACTACATGATATATTCCAATACTATGAAAAAAGTAGAAATTTCAATATATTTTTTATTATTAAATTCAAAAAATATCAATGAATACAATTTATGTAACTGATAGAAGCTGAATGAGGATGAGGAGATGACAAATCTTTATCGGGATTAGATGGACAACAAAGTAAACCACATGTACCTATAGGGTTTGACATCAACTCTTCGTATAATTGTCTAAGTTAGTTGTCTTAATACTAAGAACGATCATTCATTACTTATATGAAACCTATATAAAATATTGAAGACAACATATATTAATCAATGGTGTAAACTAAACAAATTATTAGTACTTAATTAATTAGCTATCATTAGTTTAACTCAAACTTATTCGATCTATTTTAAAAATACACCAAAATCATTATCAATTTTATCAAACAATTCAAATTCCTCCAAATTTACTAAAATTTTCGACTTAACAAAAAATTGATAAAATATGAAATTAAACATATCTATTAAAAACTCATTATTTATTTCATTATAAAACTTCTAAGTCACAAAATCAAACTCAATTTCATTAAATGATAAACAAATATAATTTTTTAAAAATCTTAAACAAACCCTAACATGTACAAATCATATATTTATAAAACATATCTCTATAGAAAAAAGTTATAAAACAAGTACACACAAAAAACAAACCACATATATTACATAAAAAAGACCAAAAAAATTAACATTTTAAAACGGGTTACAATAAAAAATTGATAGTTTTGTTTACTTAATATGATGAATCTTAAAAAAAAAATTAAACCAGAAAAGAAATATTGACAGACTGATTGTTAGGGTTGCAGCATTTGTGATGATGTAAAAATAAAAGGGTGTTGCGTACTATTTTCTTTATAATAAAAAAAAAAAATTCAAGAGAGAAAAATAGAGGTTATCTATCATGTTATAATTTAAATATTACTTATAGATTTACCTATAAATATTAGTGACAGACATATTTTCTTGATAATTTTATTTGTAATAATGATAATTTTTTTATTTCTTCATTTCCAACTTTAATTCACTTGATAGTCACTAACAAAAAATTTTATATTAGTAAATACCGAGAGAAATTAAAAGATAAAATTATAGCGGCAAATATCCCTATACTTTACCGACAGCATTATTTCCATCAATACTTCCATTTATATTTGCTAAATTTCCTAGTAGGGCGACGTAATTGTTTTTAGCTTTTAACTAGAGCGAGAGGAGAAGAAGCCGGCAAAGTGCATGGGAAGGAATCTCTAAGAGTGTCCCACCAAAAAGAGAACGGTGTCTTGTTTGTCTTCTCATTATTATCGTTTTATTTTTGACATGTAATGGGTACCTTTTCCCTTTCTGCCTTTTTTTCACCTCTTGGGAAAAAGTGGGTTCTGATATCCTCCGGTGATTCTTTTGTCCCGTGGAGGAGGGACCTGTGGCCGTGAACAGGCGGAGGACTGTCCATCGATCAATGCCAACCCAACATTTCTGATAGCTGAAATCGGCCATGCATGCACCACATCACAACTGATGGTGATCCAAATCAATCATCGTTGCAGCATCACATGCTGTGTCTCGAATTATCATTAAAGCAGGCGATTACCCCATGAAAATTGAGAATGATTTAAGACTTTCACCTCCCCTTTTTCATTCTAAAATCTCAAGGAACACCTGTCCTCAAAATGACTAGTTCATAGGTGACATGTCATGAGGCAGGTAATTGCACAGTACTGATCTCATCATAGAATGTTAAGCATGATGCCTTCCACCTTCTACTAAGAACATTATCTTTATGCGTATCCTACAGATCGATTTATGGGGCCAAGGCAAATTAAACATTGAACTGTTTAGAGCTTGAAAAGCCTTTTAAATCAACTTGCTGAAGTTTCAAATTGTGCAGGATGAGCATTAGCAGAGGATGCTGGTGTTAAGCAAGCTATGATTTCATAAGAGATATTACCTCTATCCCCGTCTGTATTATACTACTGCGTACTTGTATGTTCGTGTTAGGCGCTGCGGCAACATGAAAACATTGCTTATAAGTGTTTTGTTAGATATTAACCACACTTTTATTGTTGTGAGTTCCATCTGAAACTGAGGCTGAACCTCAGTTTTTGAAAATCAATTTTTCATTTGCTTTTTCGAGGGCCTAGTCTCC